>NC_052345.1:8511527-8626527 GCF_016432855.1 Salvelinus namaycush
GCGGACAAGCAGGGAGAATAACCCCAGCTGGACCACCTCGGGGGGGGGGGGGGGGGTCAGACGTCATGAGAGACAATCATGTAGATAACCCCAGCTGGACCACCTCGGGGGGGGGGGGGGGCCAGACGTCATGAGAGACATCATGTAGATAACCCCAGCTGGACCACCTCGGGGGGGGGGGGGGGTCAGACTCATGAGAGACATCATGTAGATAACCCCAGCTGGACCACCTCGGGGGGGGGGGGGGGGTCAGACGTCATGAGAGACATATTGTAGAGAAACCCCAGCTGGACCACCTCGGGGGGGGGGGGGGGGGTCAGACGTCATGAGAGACATCATGTAGATAACCCCAGCTGGACCACCTCGGGGGGGGGGGGGGGGTCAGACGTCATGAGAGACATCATTAGATAACCCCAGCTGGACCACGTCGGGGGGGGGGGTCAGACGTCATGAGAGACATCATTAGATAACCCCAGCTGGACCACCCGGGGGGGGGGGGGGGGGTCAGACGTCATGAGAGACATCATGTAGATAACCCCAGCTGGACCACCTCGGGGGGGGGGGGGGTCAGACGTCATGAGAGACATCATGTAGATAACCCCAGCTGGACCACGTCGGGGGGGGGGGGGGGGCCTCTGACGTCATGAGAGACATCATGTAGATAACCCAGCTGGACCACGTCGGGGGGGGGGGGGGGGGTCAGACGTCATGAGAGACATCATGTAGATAACCCCAGCTGGACCACGTCGGGGGGGGGGGGGGGCTCAGACGTCATGAGAGACATCATGTAGATAACCCCAGCTGGACCACGTCGGGGGGGGGGGGGGCCTCAGACGTCATGAGAGACATCATGTAGATAACCCCAGCTGGACCACCTCGGGGGGGGGGGGGGGGGTCAGACTCATGAGAGACATCATGTAGATAACCCCAGCTGGACCACCTCGGGGGGGGGGGGGGGTCAGACGTCATGAGAGACATCATGTAGATAACCCCAGCTGGACCACTCGGGGGGGGGGGGGGTCAGACGTCATGAGAGACATCATGTAGATAACCCCAGCTGGACCACCTCGGGGGGGGGGGGGGGGGGGGGTCAGACGTCATGAGAGACATCATTTAGATAACCCCAGCTGGACCACGGGGGGGGGGGGTCAGACGTCATGAGAGACATCATTAGATAACCCCAGCTGGACCACCTCGGGGGGGGGGGGGGGGCCTCAGACGTCATGAGAGACATCATGTAGATAACCCCAGCTGGACCACCGTCGGGGGGGGGGGGGGGGCCTTGACGTCATGAGAGACATCATGTAGATAACCCCAGCTGGACCACGTCGGGGGGGGGGGGGGGGTCAGACGTCATGGGAGACATCATGTAGATAACCCAGCTGGACCACTGGGGGGGGGGGGGCCTCAGACGTCATGAGAGACATCTGTAGATAACCCCAGCTGGACCACGGCGGGGGGGGGGGGGGCCTCAGACGTCATGAGAGACATCATGTAGATAACCCCAGCTGGACCACCTCGGGGGGGGGGGGGGGGTCAGACGTCATGAGAGACATCATGTAGATAACACCCAGCTGGACCACCTCGGGGGGGGGGGGGGGGTTCAGACGTCATGAGAGACATCATGTAGATAACCCCAGCTGGACCACCTCGGGGGGGGGGGGGGGGGGGGGGGGTTCAGACGTCATGAGAGACATCATGTAGATAACCCCAGCTGGACCACCTCGGGGGGGGGGGGGGGGTTCAGACGTCATGAGAGACATCATGTAGATAACCCCAGCTGGACCACCTCGGGGGGGGGGGGGGGGTCAGACGTCATGAGAGACATCATGTAGATAACCCCAGCTGGACCACCTCGGGGGGGGGGGGGGGGGGTCAGACGTCATGAGAGACATCATGTAGATAACCCCAGCTGGACCACTCGGGGGGGGGGGGGGGTCAGACGTCATGAGAGACATCATGTAGATAACCCCAGCTGGACCACCTCGGGGGGGGGGGGGGGGGTCAGACGTCATGAGAGACATCATGTAGATAACCCAGCTGGACCACGTCGGGGGGGGGGGGGGGGGGTCAGACGTCATGAGAGACATCATGTAGATAACCCCAGCTGGACACACCTGGGGGGGGGGGGGGGGTCAGACGTCATGAGAGACATCATGTAGATAACCCCAGCTGGACCACGTCGGGGGGGGGGGGGGGCCTCAGACGTCATGAGAGACATCATGTAGATAACCCCAGCTGGACCACGTCGGGGGGGGGGGGGGGCCTCAGACGTCATGAGAGACATCATGTAGATAACCCCAGCTGGACCACCTCGGGGGGGGGGGGGGGGTCAGACGTCGGAGAGAGACATATTGTAGATAACCCCAGCTGGACCACTCGGGGGGGGGGGGGGGTCAGACGTCATGAGAGACATCATGTAGATAACCCCAGCTGGACCACCTCGGGGGGGGGGGGGGGGGTCAGACGTCATGAGAGACATCATGTAGATAACCCCAGCTGGACCACGTCGGGGGGGGGGGGGGTCAGACGTCATGAGAGACATCATGTAGATAACCCCAGCTGGACCACCCTCGGGGGGGGGGCTCAGACGTCATGAGAGACATCATGTAGATAACCCAGCTGGACCACGTCGGGGGGGGGGGGGGGGGTTTCAGACATCATGAGAGACATCATGTAGATAACCCCAGCTGGACCACCTCGGGGGGGGGGGGGGGGTCAGACGTCATGAGAGACATATGTAGATAACCCCAGCTGGACCACCTCGGGGGGGGGGGGGGGGGTCAGACGTCATGAGAGACATCATGTAGATAACCCCAGCTGGACCACCCGGGGGGGGGGGGGGGGGGGTCAGACGTCATGAGAGACATCATGTAGATAACCCCAGCTGGACCACCTCGGGGGGGGGGGGGGCCTCAGACGTCATGAGAGACATCATGTAGATAACCCCAGCTGGACCACCTCGGGGGGGGGGGGGGGGGGGTCAGACGTCATGAGAGACATCATGTAGATAACCCCAGCTGGACCACCTCGGGGGGGGGGGGGGGGTCAGACGTCATGAGAGACATCATGTAGATAACCCCAGCTGAACCACCTGGGGGGGGGGGGGGGGGTCAGACGTCAAGAGAGACATCATGTAGATAACCCCAGCTGGACCACGGGGGGGGGGGGGGGGGTCAGACGTCATGAGAGACATCATGTAGATAACCCCAGCTGGACCACGCGGGGGGGGGGGGGGCTCAGACGTCATGAGAGACATCATGTAGATAACCCCAGCTGGAGCCACCTCGGGGGGGGGGGGGGGGGGTCAGACGTCATGAGAGACATCATGTAGATAACCCCAGCTGGACCACCTCGGGGGGGGGGGGGGGGTCAGACGTCATGAGAGACATCATGTAGATAACCCCAGCTGAACACCTCGGGGGGGGGGGGGGGGTCAGACGTCATGAGAGACATCATGTAGATAACCCCAGCTGGACACGACTCGGGGGGGGGGGGGGGGGGGTCAGACGTCCGTGAGAGACATCATGTAGATAACCCCAGCTGGACCACCCTCGGGTGGGGGGGGGGGGGGTCAGACGTCATGAGAGACATCATGTAGATAACCCCAGCTGGACCACACTCGGGGGGGGGGGGGGGGGTCAGACGTCATGAGAGACATCATGTAGATAACCCCAGCTGGACCACGTCGGGGGGGGGGGGGGGGGTCAGACGTCATGAGAGACATCATGTAGATAACCCCAGCTGGACCACCTTGGGGGGGGGGGGGGGGTCAGACGTCATGAGAGACATCATGTAGATAACCCCAGCTGGACCACGTCGGGGGGGGGGGGGGGCTCAGACGTCATGAGAGACATCATGTAGATAACCCCAGCTGGACCACGTCGGGGGGGGGGGGGGGGGGGGGGCCTCAGACGTCATGAGAGACATCATGTAGATAACCCCAGCTGGACCACCTCGGGGGGGGGGGGGGGGTCAGACGTCATGAGAGACATATTGTAGATAACCCCAGCTGGACCACCTCGGGGGGGGGGGGGGGGTCAGACGTCATGAGAGACATCATGTAGATAAACCCAGCTGGACCACCTCGGGGGGGGGGGGGGGGTCAGACGTCATGAGAGACATCATGTAGATAACCCCAGCTGGACCACGTCGGGGGGGGGGGGGTCAGACGTCATGAGAGACATCATGTAGATAACCCCAGCTGGACCACCTCGGGGGGGGGGGGCTCAGACGTCATGAGAGACATCATGTAGATAACCCCAGCTGGACCACGTCGGGGGGGGGGGGGGGGGGTCCTCAGACATCATGAGAGACATCATGTAGATAACCCCAGCTGGACCACCTCGGGGGGGGGGGGGGGGGGGGTCAGACGTCATGAGAGACATCATGTAGATAACCCCAGCTGGACCACCTCGGGGGGGGGGGGGGGGGTCAGACGTCATGAGAGACATCATGTAGATAACCCCAGCTGGACCACCTCGGGGGGGGGGGGGGGGGGTCAGACGTCATGAGAGACATCATGTAGATAACCCCAGCTGGACCACCTCGGGGGGGGGGGGGGGCCTCAGACGTCATGAGAGACATCATGTAGATAACCCCAGCTGGACCACCTCGGGGGGGGGGGGGGGGGGGGGGGGTCAGACGTCATGAGAGACATCATGTAGATAACCCCAGCTGGACCACCTCGGGGGGGGGGGGGGGGTCAGACGTCATGAGAGACATCATGTAGATAACCCCAGCTGAACCACCTCGGGGGGGGGGGGGGGGGTCAGACGTCAGAGAGACAATCATGTAGATAACCCCAGCTGGACCACGTGGGGGGGGGGGGGGGTCAGACGTCATGAGAGACATCATGTAGATAACCCCAGCTGGACCACCTCGGGGGGGGGGGGGGGCTCAGACGTCATGAGAGACATCATGTAGATAAACCCCAGCTGGACCACCTCGGGGGGGGGGGGGGGGGGGTCAGACGTCATGAGAGACATCATGTAGATAACCCCAGCTGGACCACCTCGGGGGGGGGGGGGGGGGTCAGACGTCATGAGAGACATCATGTAGATAACCCCAGCTGGACCACTCGGGGGGGGGGGGGGGGGGGGTCAGACGTCAAGAGAGACATCATGTAGATAACCCCAGCTGGACCACTCGGGGGGGGGGGGGGGGGGTCAGACGTCATGAGAGACATCATGTAGATAACCCCAGCTGGACCACGTCGGGGGGGGGGGGGTCAGACGTCATGAGAGACATCATGTAGATAACCCCAGCTGGACCACCTCGGGGGGGGGGGGGTCAGACGTCATGAGAGACACATGTAGATAACCCCAGCTGGACCACCTCGGGGGGGGGGGGGGGGGGGGTCAGACGTCATGAGAGACATCATGTAGATAACCCCAGCTGGACCACCTCGGGGGGGGGGGGGTCAGACGTCATGAGAGACATCATGTAGATAACCCCAGCTGGACCACGTCGGGGGGGGGGGGGGGGGGTCAGACGTCATGAGAGACATCATGTAGATAACCCCAGCTGGACCACCTCGGGGGGGGGGGGGGGGGGGGGGTCAGACGTCATGAGAGACATCATGTAGATAACCCCAGCTGGACCACGGGGGGGGGGGGGGGGGGGGTCAGACGTCATGAGAGACATCATGTAGATAACCCCAGCTGGACCACGTCGGGGGGGGGGGTCAGACGTCATGAGAGACATCATGTAGATAACCCCAGCTGGACCACCTCGGGGGGGGGGGGGGGGTCAGACGTCATGAGAGACATCATGTAGATAACCCCAGCTGGACCACGTCGGGGGGGGGGGGGGGTCAGACGTCATGAGAGACATCATGTAGATAACCCCAGCTGGACCACGTCGGGGGGGGGGGGGGGGGTCAGACGTCATGAGAGACATCATGAGATAACCCCAGCTGGACCACCTCGGGGGGGGGGGGGGGGGTCAGACGTCATGAGAGACATCATGTAAAACCCCAGCTGGACCACCTCGGGGGGGGGGGGGGGGTCAGACGTCATGAGAGACATCATGTAGATAACCCCAGCTGGACCACGTCGGGGGGGTGGGGGGGGGGGGGTCAGACGTCATGAGAGACATCATGTAGATAAACCCAGCTGGACCACCTCGGGGGGGGGGGGGGGGGGGGGGTCAGACGTCATGAGAGACATCATGTAGATAACCCCAGCTGGACCACCTCGGGGGGGGGGGGGGTCAGACGTCATGAGAGACATCATGTAGATAACCCCAGCTGGACCACTCGGGGGGGGGGGGGGGGGGTCAGACGTCATGAGAGACATCATGTAGATAACCCCAGCTGGACCACCTCGGGGGGGGGGGGGGGGGGGGTCAGACGTCATGAGAGACATCATGTAGATAACCCCAGCTGGACCACGTCGGGGGGGGGGGGGGGGGGGTCAGACGTCATGAGAGACATCATGTAGATAACCCCAGCTGGACCACCTCGGGGGGGGGGGGGGGGGGTCAGACGTCATGAGAGACATCATGTGAGAAACCCAGCTGGACCACCTCGGGGGGAGGGGGGGGGGGGGGTCAGACGTCATGAGAGACATCATGTAGATAACCCCAGCTGGACCACCTCGGGGGGGGGTCAGTGTTGTCGACAGCCTCCCTCCTCTCCTCCAGCACTTTAGCAGCGGTGCCCTCTCCAGCCTCTCTCCCTCCTCCCTCCCATGGATGTCTCAATGTCCTGTCTCCTCGCCAGGCAGGCACTTAACCAAGCTAGGTCAGGTAGTGAACAAATATTGCTCAGTTCATCTGTCTGAGGGCCTGAAACGGGAGACATTCAACCGTCATATGGAGGGATTCTGTCTGCCGGCCGCCGTCTGTACCGCTCACTGCATTACACTCACCTCCATTACATACAGTGGGCCCCTTTATCTTCCTTTCCCTTACGACTCGCTCCAGGGTTCATAGGTCAGAGGTTACAGGCTGCTGTGATTCATACAGGCGCCTGCGAACCAATCAAGATGCACCTTTCCTCTCTCCGGTTGGTTGTCAGACTTTTGTCTTCCTCCATCTTACGCAATATGGCCCCAATGCAGTTGAAAGGTCGTAGGCTGTTACGATTTATACAGGACCCCAGGATTCAATCGAGATGCCCCCTCTCCTCTTTTCCCAGGTGGTTGTCTGGCAGAAAGGCACCATTCAGAGGTCATAGGTCATTGGCTGCTATGATTCAGAAAGAACCCCCAAAATCCATGCCTCCTCTCCTCTGGTTGGTCATAGGCCAAATCGTCAGGCAGAAAGGCATCATATTGATTTGATTAGTGGCAAATTAAAATTTGGCAGGCCGGGGCCGGCCACAAAGGAGACGGCTCAATTAGCGAAGATGCCAGAGAATCTAATTCCCCCTCTCATCCTGCTCTATCGCACATCATCCCCTGTTTCTTTCTCTCTAATTAGTATAGAGAGAGAGAGAGGGAGAGAGGGAGAGAGGGAGAGGGAGAGAGAGAGAACCCCCAGGGAGGTGGAGGCGGTGCTCCTCAAGGAGGCTAAAGCATTCCTGTAACAGACAATGATCCCTGAGCTAATCTTTGCTTAAGCGAACATCCACCTTTCTCTCTGTTAGCTAGCTGTTGACTGTCTCTCTGCCTGCCTGTTTGTCTGTCTGCCAAGTGCCCTGAGGGAAGCAATGACAGGAGGAGAGAGATGGAGGGTCCGTAACTTGATTCCTATTGAAGGTTTTCGGACGAGGAAGTCAATTTTAAAGGGAAACTCTGCACAAAAACGATACCTTGCTTCTTGAAAGTCCAATATCTTGTGATACCTTGCTTCTTGAAAGTCCAATATCTTGAAAACTTGACTGCTGACGTGAAATCATTTTGTGACTGTATCAATAGTGGACTAATTAAGAAATACCAAAAGATCGTTTTTGAGTGGAGTTTCCCTTTAATTCTTACGGCTGAAATCCCGTTAACGGGATCGATATGACAACAGCCAGTGAAAGTGCAGGGCGCCAAATTCAAACAACAGAAATCTCATAATTAAAATTCCTCAAACATACAAGTATTATACACCATTTTAAAGATAAACTTGTTGTTAATCCCACCACAGTGTCCGATTTCAAAAAGGCTTTACGACGAAAGCATACCATGCGATTATGTTAGGTCAGCACCTAGTCACAGAAAAACACAGCCATTTTTCCAGCCAAAGAGAGCAGTCACAAAAAGCAGAAATAGAGATAAAATGAATCACTTACCTTTGATGATCTTCATCAGATGACACTCATAGGACTTCATGTTACACAATATAGACTATCGATATAGTTCATATTTATATCCAAAAATCTGAGTTTACATTGGCGCGTTATGTTCAGTAATGTTTTGCTTCCAAAACATCCGGTAATTTTGCAGAGAGCCACATCAATTTACAGAAATACTCATAATAAACATTGATAAAAGATACAAGTGTTATGCATTGAATTATAGATAAACTTCTCCTTAACTTCTTTCAGCTAGGGGGCCGAATTTTTATGTTTGGAAAAATAACGTTCCCAAGGTAAACAGACTATTTCTCAGGTCCAGATGCTAGAATATGCATATAATTCACAGATTAGGATAGGAAACACACTAAAGTTTCCAGAACTGTTAAAATATTGTCTGTGAGTATAACAGAACTGATTTTGCAGGCGAAAACCTGAGGAAATCCAACCCGGAAGTGCCTTTTATTTGGAAAAATCCCTGTTCCGTTGCCTGCCCCTCCTCCATTTAAAGGGGTATCAACCAGATTCCTTTTCCAATGGCTTCCTCAGGCTGTGACCAGGCTTTAGACATAGTTTCAAGCTTTTATTTTGAAAAATGAGCGAGATTTTTCAAAACGCGTCAGGTGTCCTTTGATTAGTTCCTGTGCGCGAGAGATGTAGCTCGACATTTTCTTTCTCTGTAGTATTGAATAGGTTACCGTCGGTTGACAATTGAAATATTATCGATTATGTATGTTAAAAACAACCTGAGGATTGATTATAAAAAACGTTTCACATGTTTCTACGAACATTACGGATACTTTTTGGAATTTTCGTCTGCCTTTCAGGACCGGAACGAGCCTGTGGTTTTCTGAACATAACGCGCAAACCAAATGGCGGTTTTTGGTTATAAAACTAATCTTTATCGAACAAAAATAACATTTATTGTGTAACTGGGAGTCTCGTGAGTGCAAACACCCGAAGATTTTCAAAGGTAAGCGATTAATTCTATTGCATTTCTGACTTTCGTGACCAAGCTAATTTGAGGCTAGCTGTTCTTACTGTTTTGTCTAGTGATTGATAAACTCACAAACGCTTGGATTGCTTTCGCTGTAAAGCATATTTTCAAAATCTGACACGATAGGTGGATTAACAACAAGCTAAGCTGTGTTTTGGTATATTTCACTTGTGATTTCATGATTATAAATATTTTTTGTATATATTTTTTAATTTGACGCTCTGCAATTCAGCGGTTGTTCACGAAAATGATCCTGCTAAAGGGATCCGTGCGGCAAGAATTTAATGCAACCGCTGTGTCAGATTTCAAAAAAGCTTTACGGAAAAAGCACACCATGCAATAATCTGAGTACAGCGCTCAGGCACCAAAACAAGCCATACAGATACCCGCCATGTTGTGGAGTCAACAGAAGTCAGAAATAGCATTATAAATATTCACTTACCTTTGATGATCTTCATCAGAATGCACTCCCAGGAATCCCAGTTCGACAATAAATGTTTATTTTGTTCGATAAAGTCCATCATTTATGTCCAAATACCTCCTTTTTGTTCACGTATTTAGTTCACAAATCCAAAATCATGAGGCTCAGACACTTAGTCCAGACGAAAAGTCAAAAAAGTTATATTACACTTCGTAGAAACATTTCAAACGATGTATAGAATCAATCTTTAGGATGTTTTTAACATAAATCTTCAATAATGTTTCAACCGGACACTCCTTTGTCTTTAGAAATGAAAAGAAACGCAGCTAACTCTCATGGGCGCGCGCCTGACTGAGCTCATGGCATTCTGCCAGACCCCTGACTCAAACAGCTCTTATTCGCTCCCCCTTCACAGTAGAAGCCTGAACAAGGTTCTAAAGACTGTTGACATCTAGTGGAAGCCTTAGGAAGTGCAATCGGACCAAATTTTACATTGTATATTGGATAGGCAAAGACTTGAAAACCTACAAACCTCAGATTTCCCACTTCCTGGTTGGATTGTTTTCTCAGGTTTTTGCCTGCCATATGAGTTCTGTTATACTCACAGACATCATTCAAACAGTTTTAGAAACTTCAGAGTGTTTTCTATCCAAATATACTAATTATATGCATATCTTAGCTTCTGGGCCTGAGTAGCAGGCAGTTTACTCTGGGCACCTTATTCATCCAAGCTACTCAATACTGCCCCCCAGCCATAAGAATTAAGTCAATTAGCATTGAACTGAAGACACAGGTGGTGACGTGTGTGTGTGTGTGTGTGTGTGTGTGTGTGTGTGTGTGTGTGTGTGTGTGTGTGTGTGTGTGTGTGTGTGTGTGTGTGTGTGTGTGTGTGTGTGTGTGTGTGTGTGTGTATGTGTGTGTGTGTGAGGAGGGGGGGTTATGTATGTTTGCAAATATATTGAAAATGTAATACAGAAGTATTCACACCCCTGGGTCAAAACATTGTAGGAGCACCTTTGGCAGCGATTACATCTGAGCTTCTTTCTGGGTAAGTCTCTAAGAGCTTTCCACACCTGGTCAAAACATTGTAGGAGCACCTGGATTGTGCAACATTTGCCCATTATTCTTTTCATAATTCTTCACGTTCTGTCAAATTGTTTCTTGATCATTGCTTAAACAACTATTTGCAGGTCTTGAAATACATTTTCAAGTAGATTTAAGTCAAAACTGTAACTCTGCCATTCAGGAACATTCACTGTCTTCTTGGCAAGCAACTACTGTAGATTTGGCCTTGTGTTTTAGGTTATTGTCTTGTTTAAAGGTGAATTCATCTCCCAGTGTCTGGTGGAAAGCTGACTGAACCAGGTTTTCCTCTTGGATTTTGTCTGTGCTTAGCTCCATTTAGTTTATTTTTTGTCCTGAATAACTCCCCAGTCCTTAACGATGACAAGCATACCCATAACATGATGCAGCCACCACTATGCTTGAAAATATGGAGAGTGGTACTCAGTGATGTGTTTTTTGGAATTTGCCCCAAACATAACACTTTGTATTCAGGACAAAAAGTGAATTGCTTTGCCAAATGTTTTGCAAAATTGCTTTAGTGCCTTGTTGCAAACATGATGCATGTTTTGGAATGTTTTTATTCTGTACAGGCGCCCTTTTTTTCACTCTGTCAATTAGGTTAGTATTGTGGAGTAACTACAATGTTGTGGATCCATCCTGAGTTTCCTACTATCACAGCCATTAAACTCTGTAACTGTTTCAGTCACCATTGGTCTCATGGTGAAATCCCTGAGCGGTTTCCTATCTTTTTCCACATGTTGTTACATTACAGCCTTATTCTAAAATGGATTAAATAAAATCATTTCCTAATCAATCTATACACAATACCCCATAATGACAAAGCGAAAACAGGGTTTTAGAAATTTTTGCAAATTTATAAAATACAAAAACCAGAGTATTCAGATCCTTTGTTATGAGACTCTAAATTGAGCTCAGGTGCATCCTGTTTCCATTGATCATCCTTGAGATGTTTCTACAACTAGATTGGAGTCCACCTGTGGTCAATTTAATTCATTGGACATGATTTGGAAAGGCACACACCTGTCTATATAAGGTCCCACAGTTGACAGTGCATGTCAGAGCAAAAACCAAGCCATGAGGTTGAAGGAATTGTCCGTAGAGCTCCGAGACAGGATTGTGTCGAGGCACAGATCTGGGGAAGGGTACCAAAACATTTCTGCATCATTGAAGGGCCCAAGAACACAGTGGCCTCCATCATTCTTAAATAGAAGAGGTTTGGAACCGCCAAGACTCTTCCTAGAGCTGGCAGCCCGGCCAAACTGAGCAATCGGGGGAGAAGGACCTTGGTCAGGGAAGTGACCAAGAACCCGATGGTCACTGACAGAGCTCCAGGGTTCCTCTGTAGCCTTTACTGAGTAAAGGGTCTGAATACTTATGTAAATGTAATATTAAAGTAATTTTTTGAATACATTTGCAAATGTTTCTAAAAACCTGTTTTTGATTTTATCATGATATGGTATTGTGTGCAGATAAGGGGGAAAAAACTATGTAATCCATTTTAGTATAAGGCTGTAATGTAACGAAATGTGGAAAAAGTAAGGGTTATTTTGGGTTCTGAATACTTTCCGAATACACTGTCATTTTATGTGTGGGGTACAGAGATGAGGTAGTCATTCAAAAATCACATTAAACACAATTTCTCCACCCAGAGTGAGTCCATGCAACTTATGATGTGACTTGTTAAGCATATTTTTACTCCTGAACATATTTAGGCTTGCCATAACAAAGGGGTTGAATACTTATTGACTAAAGACATTTCAGCTTTTCATTTGTAATTCATTTGTAAACCTTTCGAGAAACATAATTCCACTTTGACATTATGGGGTATTGTGTGTGGGCCAGTGACAAAAAATCTAAATGTAATCAATTTTAAATTCAGGCTGTAACACAACAAAAATGTGGAGAAAGTCAAGGGGTGTGAATACTTTCTGAAGGCACTGTACATATACACTGAGTGTACAAAACATTAAGAACAGCTTTCTAATATTGAGTTGCACCCCCCCATGCCCTCAGAACAGCCTCAATTAATCCGGGCATGGACTCTACAAGGTGATGAAAGCGTTCCACAGGGATGCTGGCACATGCTGACTCCAATGCTTCCCACAGTTGTGTTCAAGTGGGCTGGATGTCCTTTGGGTGGTGGACCATTCTTGATACACGCAAAACTGTTGAGTGTGATAAATCCAGCAGCGTTGCAGTTCTTGACACAAACCGATGCTCCGGGCACCTACTACCATACCCCGTTCAAAGGCACTTCAATATTTTATCTTGCCCATTCACACTCTGAATGGCACACACACAATCCATGTCTCAATTGTCTCAAGGCTTAAAACACTTTCTTTAACCTGTCTCCTCCCCTTCATCTACACTGAGTTGGATTTAACAGGTTACATCAATAAGGGATCATAGCTTTCACCTGGTCAGTCTCTGTCATGGAAAGAGCATGTGTTCTTAATGTTTTGTACACTCAGTGTATATATGCATAAGTCAGTGTTAGCATTTCAGTTGGCTGAGGTGCGTATCTAAAAACGATTCCTAATCGTCGCCCACATGGAGTGAAGCTGCATTTTGGGGAGGAGGGACACGGGCGCAGAAGGTGGAGGGATACGAGCGCCGAGGCTGGATTTTTGACTGGAACTATTTGTTTATTTTGTTATCAGTATAGCAGCAGGAGTCTGGATACCCACACACACAGGATAACACTCAGAGGAAGACACGCGATCCGGCATGCACACATGCTCTCTCACACACACACACACACACACACACACACACACACACACACACACACACACACACACACACACACACACACACACACACACACACACACACACACACACACACACACACACACACACACACACACACATGCTCTCTCATACACACACACACACAAACACACACACGCAAACAAGCATGCACACATGCTCTCTCATACACAGACACACACACAAACGCACGCACAAACACACACACACACACACACACTCCTTTGGGCGGTGTCCTCTATAGGACTCACACAGCTGTACACAGCAGCTTGGGACGAATGTCAAGGGAGAGAGTAGAAGAAAGATAAACAGAGGTCTTGCATATACATGGGCATGCTGTGATTCAACTCTGACTCTACAGCATACAGATGTATCGTCCAAGCTTACCCTAAGACGCCGGGTAGTTACAACAGTGCTGTTACAGTCAACAGGAAAGTCCCCATTCTGCTTGGAAGATAAGTCCGTGTCTATTCCATGTCTCCTATTTGCAGTCACTTAATCTTAATGGGGTTATCCACCACTTTTCAACCTCATATTCATTATGTCCAGCACCATTCCTCCAGCACCATAGCAGTATGATGCTATGAGGGTAAAACATTTTGGATTTCCCCTTTAAGCTTTGGAAGATAGAGCTGTGTACTGATTCACGTAGAGTTGGCAACGGCCAAGGGATGTTGTCATTTACGCTCCCGTGTCACCCTCTAATTCACACGACTTGCTCTCCGACTCCCAAGGAATAAAGCTCACGTCCAAAGGTAAAGACCACCTCTTTAACCTCTCTGGATACATATAAAACCTGCCTCCTAAATGTCCACTCTGTTCAGTCATGCTGTCAACATCCAACTGAATCTTGGCTGATCGGACAGAGACAGAGGGCTACATTCATTTTCCTGTTTCGTACTCTTAAATAATATTTACAAGCAGCAGTTAATTACACGACTAGTTACCATACTGGAGACATGTCCATTTGTGTGTGTGTGTATGTTTGTGTGTGTTGGTGTGCCATGGGCTTGGAAATAAGAAGTCTGGCTTGGGTCCCGATTGATTGTGGGCTTTTATAAGAATCCTCCATTCTGCAACGGAACGTCATACAGAGTCCCCCAGCCCGGGTTGCCAGATGCTGGTGCCAATGGCATCGTTCATTTGGCTGGTAGTGATTAGACCCGGACTGCATTGATCCAACAGTGTGAATGGCAACCCTGGTTCCCTTCAGTGTTGAGACTAGGCAGGCATTTGTCTCTTTATATCTATGGAGGGACAGAGAGAGAAATGCTCTTTGAGATGGAATGTTCTGTGTATTCAAATTGTGTTGTATTGTTAACATGAAGTGACTGAAAAGAGCTTTGTCATGTTAAAACATAAATCCTACATTCAAGAATACCATCCCACCTCTTTATCAACCCTACCGGAATGAAGCACCTGTCTCTGTGTGGCCCAGCCTGGCCTGTTCCTGTCTCTGTGTGGCCCAGCCTGGCATGTTCCTGTCTCTGTGTGGCCCAGCCTGGCATGATCCTGTCTCTGTGTGGCCCAGCCTGGCATGTTCCTGTCTCTGTGTGGCCCAGCCTGGCATGATCCTGTCTCTGTGTGGCCCAGCCTGGCATGTTCCTGTCTCTGTGTGGCCCAGCCTGGCCTGTTCCTGTCTCTGTGTGGCCCAGCCTGGCCTGTTCCTGTCTCTGTGTGGCCCTGCCAGGTCTGTCCTGTCTCTGTGTGGCCCAGCCTGGCATGTTCCTGTCTCTGTGGGGCCCAGCCTGGCCTGTTCCTGTCTCTGTGTGGCCCAGCCTGGCCTGTTCCTGTCTCTGTGTGGCCCAGCCTGGCCTGTTCCTGTCTCTGTGTGGCCCAGCCTGGCCTGTTCCTGTCTCTGTGTGGCCCAGCCGGGCCTGTTCCTGTCTCTGTGTGGCCCAGCCTGGCCTGTTCCTGTCTCTGTGTGGCCCAGCCTGGCCAGTTCCTGTCTCTGTGTGGCCCAGCCTGGCCTGTTCCTGTCTCTGTGTGGCCCAGCCTGGCCTGTTCCTGTCTCTGTGTGGCCCAGCCTGGCCTGTTCCTGTCTCTGTGTGGCCCAGCCTGGCCTGTTCCTGTCTCTGTGTGGCCCAGCCTGGCCAGTTCCTGTCTCTGTGTGGCCCAGCCTGGCCTGTTCCTGTCTCTGTGTGGCCCAGCCTGGCCTGTTCCTGTCTCTGTGTGGCCCAGCCATATCTGTCCTGTTTCTGTGTGGCCCAGCCTGGCATGTTCCTGTCTCTGTGTGGCCCAGCCGGGCCTGTTCCTGTCTCTGTGTGGCCCAGCCATATCTGTCCTGTCTCTGTGTGGCCCAGCCAGGTCTGTCCTGTCTCTGTGTGGCCCAGCCAGGTCTGTCCTGACTCTGTGTGGCCCTGCCAGGTCTGTCCTGTCTCTGTGTGGCCCAGCCAGGTCTGTACTGTCTCTGTGTGTAAGTGCTCAGCCATGATGAATGTGGAACAGGACACAGCGGAGCATCCTGCCATTACCCCCCTGATAATTTATTACCTTTATCTGCTGTGGAGCAATTAACCCTGGCCCTGGGAATAGAGACTTATCAGTCCTTCATTAACTAGCAGGCCCCGCTGAATGTCCCCATCCCTCTCTGTCACCCACCTGTCTCCTGTCGACGAGGCTGTCTGGGCTAGGAGTGTGGGGCTCAGAGGGTGTGGAGGAGAGAATAGGCCAGTATGCACTAAGTGGTACCACGCTGAATGTCCCCATCCCTCTCTGTCACCCACCTCAGCCCTGTCTACAGGTTTGTCTGAACTGGGCATCACAGTCAGTGTGTAGGGTGAGGACTGTGGAGGAGAGCCTGCCAGAGAGACAGGTAAGGCTATTGAGAGAATATGGTGACTGTGGGAATAGAGACAGTCCATCATTCGGCTCCTCTGAATGTCCCCATCTCTCTGTCAGGTTAAGCCTGTTCCTGGGCTTCCCTCTCGCTCTCTCCTCTATCTCCTCTCCTGGGCTGTGCTGTCTCCCCATTATCTCCCCTTCCTCCCTAAGTGTGCACTTGTTCACGTCCTTTCACCGATTTGAAAGGAAATGACTGGTAAAAGAAAACTCCCTCAGGCCCATTCCGCCACCAATCCAATGCTTTAAGACTTGTGGGAAGTAGTGAACGAGTGTAAACTTCATAAGTAGATATTATTGGGAGGAAGGGTCCAACTAGGAGTCAGTGTGGTGGGAGTAATTCATTTAAACACATTGAAATGAGTTTGTGTTGTTTTAGGCAGTCAATGGTCTAGTTCTATAACCCATTTTTCTGTGGTGTAAGAACAACTTTATGACAATGTCATATGTTACAAGGTTTGATTGAATAACTATTCTCTTTCACATGAAAGGCTGAAACCATGAGGAAGGTCTCATACACCGCCAGCAGACAAATCCCCCATGTACATGCATTTCACATTGGATTGTAAGACTTATATGAATGTCCTGCTTAATATAATGTTTTTGTCATCATTGCCAATCAACTGCATTATACATAAAAAACACTTGAACTTCAATCAGTAAAAATGCTCTTTGGCTAACTTTGCTACAGCCTATGTCAATGAGCGTTAGCATTCTAGCTAGCAACTCCTGCATCCAAAATAGGTATTTTGCGAAGATCACAAGCCAATATAATGTTAGCGACTGTTCAAGCAATAATGAAAACAACATTGTAAGGGTATGATAACGCACAAAAGTGTTTTTGTTCAGAAGAAATAACTACGTAAGTCTAGGCTATGTTGAATGGGCGCAGGTGGCTAACGGCAGTTGTTTTTCCCCCACCAGTGGCCGTTGCTCAGGGGACTACTTGTTTATGACGTGAATAGCGACTCAGGGTATGTGGAATGATATACAACCGGTACATTCTAGAACACAGTCCCTCCCTGGATGATTGTTGATGCACTAGATGGGCCCAGATGACACGCAGCCCCAAGTGACATATGATGTGTGTACACAGTAAGGACAGGGAGGATGTTGTTTCTTCCTGTTGTCTCCTGTATACGGGCCACATAATGTATGTTCCGGGAACCAGAGGACATTTTTCAAGGGTTTTAAAAAACTAATACAAAGCCCTCGAGATGTCACTTCCTGTCAAGGAGGGAGTAGGAAGTCCGTACATAGAGTTATGGGGTACACTTTATGTCATGACATTGGAGCTGGAGTGGTGTATGGAAAAAAATATTGTGCACGCACACACACACACACACACACACACACCTCCTGCAGTGTTGGCTGCCCCGACCATTGTGTTGTCACATTTTCCCTCATTCTCAGACAATTATATTTCTAATCATATTATTTGCTCCCCAGAATGTTATAAGCATGATTTAATAAGAGGGGGAAATTGTGTAAATGTGAGTTTTGGATTTGTCTGTTGGTAATTCAGGTTTGGGGGAGCGAGGGAGAGAGAGAGATGTATTTAAGATGTGATCATGGTATATTCCACTGATAACAGCACTTTGTTGGGGCCAGCTAAAACGCTGATGCCGATAAAGCACACAATTGGAGAGATTAGAGATGATGTGTCACAGAAAGAACAGAGGAGGAAAGACATGGATAGAATACGAGAAGAGGAGAGAACAGACAATAAGACAAGGGGAAAGGAAAGAGAACATACAATAAGACAAGGGAAAAGGAAAGAGAACAGACAATAAGACAAGGGAAAAGGAAAGAGAACAGACAATAAGACAAGGGAAAAGGAAAGAGAACAGACAATAAGACAAGGGGAAAGGAAAGAGAACATACAATAAGACAAGGGGAAAGGAAAGAGAACAGACAATAAGACAAGGGGAAAGGAAAGAGAACAGACAATAAGACAAGGGGAAAGGAAAGAGAACAGACAATAAGACAAGGGAAAAGGAAAGAGAACAGACAATAAGACAAGGGAAAAGGAAAGAGAACAGACAATAAGACAAGGGGAAAGGAAAGAGAACAGACAATAAGACAAGGGGAAAGGAAAGAGAACAGACAATAAGACAAGGGAAAAGGAAAGAGAACAGACAATAAGACAAGGGGAAAGGAAAGAGAACAGACAATAAGACAAGGGAAACGGAAAGAGAACAGACAATAAGACAAGGGGAAAGGAAAGAGAACAGACAATAAGACAAGGGAAAAGGAAAGAGAACAGACAATAAGACAAGGGGAAAGGAAAGAGAACAGACAATAAGACAAGGGAAAAGGAAAGAGAACAGACAATAAGACAAGGGGAAAAGGAAAGAGAACAGACAATAAGACAAGGGAAAGGAAAGAGAACAGACAATAAGACAAGGGAAAAGGAAAGAGAACAGACAATAAGACAAGGGGAAAGGAAAGAGAACAGACAATAAGACAAGGGAAAAGGAAAGAGAACAGACAATAAGACAAGGGGAAAGGAAAGAGAACAGACAATAAGACAAGGGAAAAGGAAAGAGAACAGACAATAAGACAAGGGGAAAGGAAAGAGAACAGACAATAAGACAAGGGAAAAGGAAAGAGAACAGACAATAAGACAAGGGAAAAGGAAAGAGAACAGACAATAAGACAAGGGGAAAGGAAAGAGAACAGACAATAAGACAAGGGGAAAGGAAAGAGAACAGACAATAAGACAAGGGGAAAGGAAAGAGAACAGACAATAAGACAAGGGGAAAGGAAAGAGAACAGACAATAAGACAAGGGGAAAGGAAAGAGAACAGACAATAAGACAAGGGAAAGAAAGAGAGAACAGACAATAAGACAAGGGGAAAGGAAAGAGAACAGACAATAAGACAAGGGAAAAGGAAAGAGAACAGACAATAAGACAAGGGGAAAGGAAAGAGAACAGACAATAAGACAAGGGGAAAGGAAAGAGAACAGACAATAAGACAAGGGGAAAGGAAAGAGAACAGACAATAAGACAAGGGGAAAGGAAAGAGAACAGACAATAAGACAAGGGGAAAAGGAAAGAGAACAGACAATAAGACAAGGGAAAGGAAAGAGAACAGACAATAAGACAAGGGAAAAGGAAAGAGAACAGACAATAAGACAAGGGAAAAGGAAAGAGAACAGACAATAAGACAAGGGGAAAGGAAAGAGAACAGACAATAAGACAAGGGGAAAGGAAAGAGAACAGACAATAAGACAAGGGGAAAGGAAAGAGAACAGACAATAAGACAAGGGAAAGGAAAGAGAACAGACAATAAGACAAGGGGAAAGGAAAGAGAACAGACAATAAGACAAGGGAAAAGGAAAGAGAACAGACAATAAGACAAGGGGAAAGGAAAGAGAACAGACAATAAGACAAGGGAAAGGAAAGAGAACAGACAATAAGACAAGGGAAAGGAAAGAGAACAGACAATAAGACAAGGGGAAAGGAAAGAGAACAGACAATAAGACAAGGGAAAGGAAAGAGAACAGACAATAAGACAAGGGAAAGGAAAGAGAACAGACAATAAGACAAGGGGAAAGGAAAGAGAACAGACAATAAGACAAGGGGAAAGGAAAGAGAACAGACAATAAGACAAGGGGAAAGGAAAGAGAACAGACAATAAGACAAGGGGAAAGGAAAGAGAACAGACAATAAGACAAGGGGAAAGGAAAGAGAACATACAATAAGACAAGGGAAAAGGAAAGAGAACAGACAATAAGACAAGGGAAAAGGAAAGAGAACAGACAATAAGACAAGGGAAAAGGAAAGAGAACAGACAATAAGACAAGGGAAAAGGAAAGAGAACAGACAATAAGACAAGGGAAAAGGAAAGAGAACAGACAATAAGACAAGGGAAAAGGAAAGAGAACAGACAATAAGACAAGGGGAAAGGAAAGAGAACAGACAATAAGACAAGGGGAAAGGAAAGAGAACAGACAATAAGACAAGGGAAAAGGAAAGAGAACAGACAATAAGACAAGGGGAAAGGAAAGAGAACAGACAATAAGACAAGGGAAAAGGAAAGAGAACAGACAATAAGACAAGGGGAAAGGAAAGAGAACAGACAATAAGACAAGGGGAAAGGAAAGAGAACAGACAATAAGACAAGGGAAAGGAAAGAGAACAGACAATAAGACAAGGGGAAAGGAAAGAGAACAGACAATAAGACAAGGGGAAAGGAAAGAGAACAGACAATAAGACAAGGGGAAAGGAAAGAGAACAGACAATAAGACAAGGGGAAAGGAAAGAGAACAGACAATAAGACAAGGGAAAAGGAAAGAGAACAGACAATAAGACAAGGGGAAAGGAAAGAGAACAGACAATAAGACAAGGGGAAAGGAAAGAGAACAGACAATAAGACAAGGGAAAAGAAAAGAGAACAGACAATAAGACAAGGGGAAAGGAAAGAGAACAGACAATAAGACAAGGGAAAAGGAAAGAGAACAGACAATAAGACAAGGGGAAAGGAAAGAGAACAGACAATAAGACAAGGGGAAAGGAAAGAGAACAGACAATAAGACAAGGGGAAAGGAAAGAGAACAGACAATTAGACAAGGGGAAAGGAAAGAGAACATATAATAAGACAAGGGGAAAGGAAAGAGAACAGACAATAAGACAAGGGGAAAGGAAAGAGAACAGACAATAAGACAAGGGGAAAGGAAAGAGAACAGACAATAAGACAAGGGAAAAGGAAAGAGAACAGACAATAAGACAAGGGGAAAGGAAAGAGAACAGATAATAAGACAAGGGGAAAGGAAAGAGAACAGACAATAAGACAAGGGGAAAGGAAAGAGAACAGACAATAAGACAAGGGGAAAGGAAAGAGAACAGACAATAAGACAAGGGGAAAGGAAAGAGAACAGACAATAAGACAAGGGAAAAGGAAAGAGAACAGACAGTAGAATTTCACCAAACACAACAGATAAGAAGTGATGACAGTGGAACCCAATGAAGTGAAGAAAAATAAAGAAATAATTTCAGAGAACAGACGACTGATGATGAAGGCCTTTAAGCCTTCTCTCTCTCTCTACCTGGTTGCCCACACCACCTCTTCCTCCTCCTCATCCTCTTCTCCTCCACTCCAAGCACCACTAGTTCCAATGTGATAAATCCTTCAGTGACATTTCAGCCACAGGCTGCGTCCCAAATGGCACCCTATTCCCTACAAAGTGCACTACTTTAGACCAGAGCCCTGTGGGGGCATTGGCCAAAAGTAGCGCACTAGATAGGGAATAGGGTGCCAATGGGACACAACCACCAAGTCCCACATAAACACACTCCTCTCACTGAAATGTCAGCGCTAAGCCGACAGGGCTGAATTAAGAACGAGCACTGCAAAGGCAGTAATGTCACCACACTTTACACTCCGACGCCATCAATCTTCATGACATTTAAGAGTTCCACCATCCAGCCACCATCTACAAGCCAGCCACCACTATCCCACTGACTAGGACTTACAGTCCAGAACGGACAGGGGACAGAGACTGGGACAGGAAAATACATAAAAAATCATAGCTTGCTTTTATTGTTTGTGACTCAGGTGTTATGGTTTAGGACATAACACTCTTTAACATCCTTTGAGGAAAAGTTTGGGAAGTGGGTGCTGAAAAACTCAATTAAAGTCATTGATAAATCAGGAGATTTGTCTTCAGACTAATGGGGTCACTCCTGCATGACGCTATTCCCTTGACCGACCAGTGCAAACAGAGGGCTATGTTCAATCTGTATCACTGAAGAAATGTAAAGGTCATTTCTGATTGAGCTGACATATGCAGCGTTTACCGTGAATGCCGTCTCCACTCACGCGGGAATGTTGAATTTAAATATCAATCATGCTGTAACACTGAAGTTCCTCGATACGGATTGATTAGAGCCCAGAGTCATGCTTCTATCTGACGTAAGACAATGAGGTTCTATCTGACATAAGACAATGAGGTTCTATCTGACGTAAGACAATGAGGTTCTATCTGATGTAAGACAATGAGGTTCTATCTAACGTAAGAATGAGGTTCTATCTGACGTAAGACAATGACATTCTATCTGACGTAAGGTTCTATTTATTTTATTTTTTATTTATTGTATTTCACCTTTATTTAACCAGGTAGGCAAGTTGAGAACAAGTTCTCATTTACAACTGCGACCTGGCCAAGATAAAGCAAAGTAGTTCGACACATATAACAACACATGGAGTAAAACAAACATACAGTCAATAATACAGTAGAAAAATAAGTCTATATACAATGTGAGCAAATGAGGTGAGATAAGGGAGGTAAAGGCAATAAATAGGCCATGATGGCGAAGTAAATACAATATAGCAATTAAAACACTGGAATGGTAGATTTGACAGTAGATGAGTGTACAAAGTAGAAATACTGGGGTGCAAAGGAGCAAAATAAATAATTAAATACAGTAGGGGAAGAGGTAGTTGTTTGGGCTATTAATAGATGGGCTATGTGCAGTGATCTGTGAGCTGCTCTGACAGCTGGTGCTTAAAGCTAGTGAGGGAGATAAGTGTTTCCAGTTTCAGAGATTTTTGTAGTTCGTTCCAGTCATTGGCAGCAGAGAACTGGAAGGAGAGGCGGCCAAAGGAGGAATTGGCTTTGGGGGTGACAAGTGAGATATACCTGCTGGAACCTGCTGCTACAGGTGGGTGCAGCTATGGTGACCAGCGAGCAGAGATAAGGCGGGACTTTACCTAGCAGGGTCTTGTAGATGACCTGGAGCCAGTGGGTTTGGCGACGAGTATGAAGCGAGGGCCAGCCAACGAGAGCGTACAGGTCGCAGTGGTGACCTATCTGACTATCTGACGTAAGACAATGAGGTTCTATCTTGCGTAATACAATGAGGTTCTATCTGATGTAAGACAATGAGGTTTAGAGTTGTTTTGAAGCCTATATGTAGAGGATGAGTTGTGTAAAAGTCTGCTGGGTGCATTACCTTATTTTGCCTCGGGGTACTGTAAGGTAAGATTGAAAGATTTCCTTACGTCACTCTCGCCTTTCATTGTTGCAATGAAGAAGCTGATGAAAATTAAAATGCCTCAGCAATTATATATTATTGATGGGAGGATGTAGTACATACAGTTTTACTCTTTAATCAAATATTTTTCGACTAATATTGCAAAGCTGGAACGGGCGCTAAATTCCATGCAACAAGGGCACATGGATGGACACTGCAGTCCTTATCATCAAAGTCAAAATGCAGCATAATAATGAAGTAGAAACCGCACCTCCCAGGACATAATCCTGTTTCCTCTCTTTTTCTTTTCTCCTCTCGCTGCATGTTGTTGTTCTATTGATTCCCTAATAAATAATTGAGAAAGTCTGCTAACTGCCCTTTTAAATTCTCCTCGCTCTCTCTCTCCTCTTCCCCATCCCCTCCTCCATATCATCCCCTCATCCCGCTCCTCTCCTCCTCATCTCTACCCCATCCTTCACTGCCTCCCCAACTCCCCCTTCTCTCATCCCATCCTCTCCTCTCTCTCCATCCCCCTCTCATCTCTGCCTCTCTGTGTGCTGATGTGGATCCTACAGTGCTGGGAAGGGTTGTTCTCTCTCTCTCTCTCTCTCCTCCCTCCATCTTCTCTGTCTGTATGCTGTGAAGGGTTGTTCAGGGGGAATGGGCTGCTCGCATGGCTGGTCAGGCTGGCCATACCATCCATCAGGAACACACGCTGTTGTTTTAGACTTCTGGTGGGAGCTGTCTCCTTGTCTCAGACTCTCTCACTCTTTTGTCCTTCCTCTATCTTTCCTTGCTTTCCAAAATCGCTCTCCTCTGTCTCTCTCTCTCCCTTTCTCTCTATCCTCTTCGTCTCTCTTTCCTCTCTCTGAAAATGTCTCTCCATCTCTCTCCTCGTTCCTCTCTCTTGTCTCTACTGTACAACGTTGCTTGAGCACATAGCTGATAGGAATGTTCAAATCTGCTCTTGGCATTCTTCCTGTTCCTCCCACTAAATCAGTTTCCCAAGGCTACACAATGCAGATGTCTAAAATCAGCCTTACCTAGCCTTAACTTTGCTTAGACAGAAAGTAGTCATTGCCAGCATCAGAGCAATTTGTCTGTCAATATTGGGTCTTGTACAATATAACATTCTATACAAGTTTATATGTAAGTGTGATATAGGCCCCCTGCACACAATACTAGGCAACAGAGTTTCTAAACCCAGAGGCGCAAAATCGCAAGACTTCCGGGAACGCTTGCGAAACAGACCAAGCAGAACAGGCCGGGGTTTGGGGTTTGAGAAGTCAATAAGAGAAGTGAAAAATTCTTCCTTAGCTGTTCATTTTCTCAATCTAAATGCACAACCATGATTGGAGCCAGTGTCTTAAGTGGTTGAACATGTTATTACTCCAACCTTGTGAACGTGACAAACTGACACGTTTTCATTTTCGTTTAAAAACAAAAACGTTATATCGAAGGATTTGATATGCCTTTGATTTGCCTTTGATTTGACGGCCTGCTCACGAGCAGTTCGCCGATGACGTGTTTCTACGAATGAGCTTAGCTAGCTATGACGTCGCCTACAAGTGTAATCTGGGATTTCTATTGGAGAAGCACATTCAGCTTCATATTGTACTGTCTTTGTCTAGGCCTATACTAATATCTCGTTTTCACACGGCCTCCCATTGGTCACATTGGTCACCATACCCTATCTACCTTCACCATCACCATTTACGAGCTTACATTACATATAGATCACAGGACTACAGCATCATCTAAAACAGGAATGTCCTGCCCCACATCTGTCCCTAGGTTGCGTCCCTATTCCCTACAGAGTGCACTACTTTTGACCACAGCCATGGTCAAAGGTAATGCACTACAAAGGGAACAGGGTGGCATTTGTATAAACATTTATATTCCGTCCAAGTAAAACCCTCCGTGCTCGGACCAGAGCTGAGTTAACGCTTGACTCCATGTTATGGAATATAATCTGTTCAGTCAGAATGATAAATCTGCTGGTGCCTGTGGGTATGAGAGTACCATGCAGGTGTGTGTGTGTGTGTGTGTGCGTGTGCATGCTAGCGTAAGCCAATAGCAGCCACTGTTATTGCACTGCACACATCTCCTGCTTTTAACCCAGTTAATGATCCCGGGACTGGGGAGAGATGTATAGTATCTCTCTCTCTCTCTCTCTCTCTCTCTCTCTCTCTCTCTCTCTCTCTCTCTCTCTCTCTCTCTCTCTCTCTCTCTCTCTCTCTGTCTCTCTCTCTCTCTGTCTCTCTGGTTCGACTGCACTCTGTGACAGGAAATTGATACGGACTGTGACTTATTTCCGAGGGTATTGACATCGAAGTGTTTGATAGCATCGGCTGGCGTCTCTCTCTTCACGCGGGCGTTCCGTTGTGATGACGCAGGCACGCGTGTGCGTGTGAATCAGTGTGCATCACGGAGAGCTTTGGCTTGTGTTGAGTACACTAGAGCCTTGTTCACATTGGCAGTTTGAAGTGACTCAAATTCCATTTATTTGCATATCCGAATAGAATCTATTCTTTGTCCTGCAGTCTGAACAGAGGAAAAGCACATGGAAACGGATATTTCAAGCCACATTTCAAACCACCTTCGTAGGTTATAAATCAGATTCCTGGCCGTGTGACTTGTGTCTGGATGGTGTAATCTGATTTATTTGGCCTCTCAGTGGTTTTTAGACTGTCAGTTGGCATATCTTGTTGCTTGCTAGCCACCCTGTTGACAGTATGACAAGAACATGTGGTAGATAACTAGCTTGTTAATTGCTTGCAAACAAATGAGTGAATGTGCTGAACAGCTACCTAGCTAGGACTCATTTTGAAAGTTGGATCATCTTATCCTTTGAGGCTGAAGAAGTGTTCTATGAATTTGATGATTCAAAGCAACTGGGGAAAGACCATGACATGCATTGTTGTCACCTCTGCTTGCTCCATAACTTCTGAGTGGTAGGAAGCACAAGCACCACCACCACCAATCAGCCTACACCACTGCAAACACATCCGCTGTTACTATGACAACTAGCGTAGACTTGTCAGCAAATTTCTGCTGTCTGAACAAATCCGATTGGGTCTCTTGCTGTTTGGACAGTCAGTAGTCCAAAACGGATTTGAAAAACAAAACTGATTGAAGCATTAAGGCCTGCAGTGTGAACAAGGCTTAACTGACGTGGCTGGCCTTGCTGGCTCAGTTACAGCTGTCACTTTCTCCTACAGGAAGGGCCTGATATGGGCTGGTTGCTTTTGCTGAACCAACTGGAGGATCAAGCCTCAAACTTTCCTATAACCGAAGTTCAGAAGGGGAAGCATGTATTTACTTTCCCTACTGTAGGGCCGGACAGAATGGGGGAACCTAACTAGAGTAACTAGAGGTCAAGCCAGGAAACACACCCTCTTTCTTACAACTAAAGCTGAACAGTTCAGAAGTTGATGCTTGCAGTGTAGCCTTCAGTCAAGCTTATTGAATGATATACCTTCAGTCAAGCTTATTGCATGATATACCTTCAGTCAAGCTTATTGAATGATATACCTTCAGTCAAGCTTATTGAATGATATACCTTCAGTCAAGCTTATTGCATGATATACCTTCAGTCAAGCTTATTGTATGATATACCTCCATTCAAGCTTATTGAATGATATACCTTCAGTCAAGCTTATTGAATGATATACCTTCAGTCAAGCTTATTGAATGATATACCTTCAGTCAAGCTTATTTAATGATATACCTTCAGTCAAGCTTATTGAATGATATACCTTCAGTCAAGCTTATTGAATGATATACCTTCAGTCAAGCTTATTGAATGATATACCTTCAGTCAAGCTTATTGAATGATATACCTTTAGTCAAGCTTATTGAATGATATACCTTCAGTCAAGCTTATTGCATGATATACCTTCAGTCAAGCTTATTGAATGATATACCTTCAGTCAAGCTTATTGAAACCATGATATACAAACAACATTAATTATTAGTGAATTAGGGAGAGGATAGAAGAGATTTTAGCAGCTCCCATTTAGTGTTTACACTTCTGTACTTTATATAGGCCTATATCTTTTCTTTTAATGCATACTTTATGAGTGTGAGAACCCATTATAGCAGAAATCTAAGGGACATCATTTTACTCTGGTGAATTCTCCCAACCTTGACAGCTTACATCCCCAGCTGTCTCACGTACATGTGCTTTGTGAAAGTCAAAAGGCTTGCCTTTCTGCCTCTGGCTCCCAGCTACCACTCACACACCTTGTTCCAGCAGGTGTAACAAGACAATCCACTGATGCACTGATGCTCTCCCATCTCCTCACGCTCGCAGATCAGTCCCACCTTTCACTCTCTCAGTGAAATAATTTCCATTCTCTCTTTCTCTCCCTCTCTCTCAACCCTTCTGCCTGCCCACCTGCACTCCCGAGCCCTAATGGTGTTGCGTTGTTACTGAGATAGTGTCTTGTTCTGTTCATCAACGTCTTCTTCCTACAGCTCTTAATGTGACACCACACCACCACCTCGCCATCCTTCGTTAATTCCCACAAGGCTAACAGCTCGAAGCTAGCTAGCTTAGTGCCTCAGTCCCATAGCTATATCAGGCAGAAGAGAACAATGAAATGTTAGCCTAGCGCAGCGCTTCACTCCCCTAGCTACATTCTCATACTGAGATATCACAAAAATATTTAGCGCCCAGGCTAACTTGACACTACGTTAACATCCCCCTTGTTCTCTTCTGCCTAGTAGGAGATATTGGCTTGGCAGCGGGAATCAGGGGAATCACACAGAGCCTGGTGTGTTTATAATCTGATTATTCATTTCAAATATATTTTTCTCTGCTTGATCAATGAGATGAGCTGGATTCATCCAAAAATGGCGCTTTGTTTCCTATGTAGCGCACTACTTTTGACCAGGGCCCATATTATGGCTCTGGTCAAAAGTAGTGCACTATGTAGGGAATAGGGTGCAATTTTGGACACTGGTGCAAATATATTTTTGTCTGCTTGATCAATAAGATTATCTGTCATGGTAGATCATAGTAATGGCTGCTACAAAAGTAGTGCACTATATAGGGAAGAGGGTGTTATTTCGAATGCACCCTCAACAATGTTTTTCTCCTGTTGATCAATAAGATGAGCAGGAGTCTATCAATCCCAGCATACATCAATAACAGAAAGCAGCAGTAGGTTATAGGGAGCTTTCAATCAACAACTGGCCCTGAATTATGTCATTCTATCTTCCTGTGGGAAGATTCCAGAGGAAAAAGGGTCATAATCAGAACATGATAAAAGTCAAGTAATTTCCTCTCTCCCTCCCTCTCTCTCTCTCTCTCTCTCTCTCCCCTCTCTCTCTCTCTCTCTCTCTCTCTCCCTCTCTCCCTCTCTCTCTCAGTGAAATAATTTCCATTCTTTCTCTCTCTCCCTCTCTCTCTCTCTCCCTCTCGCTCTCTTTCCCTCTCTCTCTCTCTCTCTCTCTCTCTCTCAGTGAAATAATTTCCATTCTCTCTCACTCTCTCTCTCTCTCTCGCTCTCTCTCTCTCCCTCTCTCTCTCTCTCAGTGAAATAATTTCCATTCCCCTTTTCTCACTATGAGACGGCACTCTTTCTCTCTTGCTCTCTCGCTCTCTCTCTCTAAGGCGCTAACGCTATCTTCCATGCCCTAAGGTTGTTGCACTGCACATATTCACAGATCCAAACTGTTGCTCCCTAGAGCAGAGCACGCTTTATGGCAGCATATGCTTTCACAGATCCAGGGATGAAAGTAGATTTCATTTCTTACCGGTACGGGACACCCAAGTGCTACAGAAATGACAGGGTAGCCTACTCTGCTGACACTGACAAACAGATCAATACGATGTTGTCTGATCCATATAATCGGCCTACGAAAAGGGCCGACACAAATACAATAGGATGTAGGATGTCCATCTAACCTGGAGGAAGAAATGATGAATTATTGTCCAAAAACAAACAAAAGTGGCGGTGACCCAATGATAAAGACAGTGAATATGCTCACTGGGGATATGGCCGATGTTCTCCACTGGTTCCAATAAGATAGGCTACTGTTTTCTCAATTAAGTTAAGAAAAAGACAGATTGCAGTCTTTTCATTGTCATCTCATTACAGAAATAGCCATTTGTTTTCCAAACAGTTTTTCCGTGATTGTATTTTAAAATATTGTGATATGCCTGCCTGGGTCTCCCAGCTTTTCACTGACAGTCGCAACTGAACAATCATCTATTTAGTATTTGCATCACCCTCTACGCAAATTGCGGGCCCTTCTGACTCTAGGCTATGCGATTTAAACCAAGCTGTCTATGTCTTTTAATGTGTCATAAACACAACCTGATGTTTTCATCTGATTGTCAAACAATCAACAACAAGCGCTTCTGTAGTCTACCCGCGCTCAAAATCATTTCAGCATCCTAACCCCAACAGTGCACTGTGCACCCGCAATTTGATGAATGTAAAGAGACATCTGTTACAAAACACCTACATGTGCTGTAATCAGTGGCGACCCGTCATTCAGGGCACCTGTTTTGAGCCCCACATTTTTAGCAAAAAATAGTATTTATTTATTTATTATATATATACTACCGTTCAAAAGTTTGGGGCCACTTAGAAATGTCCTTGTTTTTGAAAGAAAATCACATTTTTTGTCCATTAAAATAACATCAAATTGATCAGAAATACAGTGTAGACATTGTTAATGTTGTAAATGGCTATTGTAGCTGGAAACGGCAGATTTGTTAAACAAATATCTACATAGGTGTACAGAGGCCCATTATCAGCAACGATCACTCCTGTGTTCCAATGGCACGTTGTGTTAGCTAATCCAAGTTCATCATTTTAAAAGGATAATTGATCATTAGAAAACCCTTTTGCAATTATTTTAGCACAGCTGAAAACTGTTGTCTGATTAAAGAAGCAATAAAACTGGCCTTCTTTAGGCTAGTTGAGTATCTGGAGCATCAGCATTTGTGGGTTCGATTACAGGCTCAAAATGGCCAGAAACAAAGAACTTTCTTCTGAAACTCGTCAGTCTATTATTGTTCTGAGAAATGAAGGCTATGTTTTAATCGAAATGACGTATTTCCTCTTATTCGCTTGTCGTCCCCTTATGCAATAGTTTGTACATCTCAATTGTCAGTAGAAACCACATTTGTTTAAACAAGTCAGCCATACCAGCTATATATTTTTGAAAAGGCAGTAAATGAGGCTGAATTAACTGTTTCACTGCCAGACAAGGTGATAGCCAGGTGTAGCAGTGGTAAGGTGTTGGGACTGCTGTTGGGACTTTGCTGTTTGTGGGCACCGTTTTCACCGTTATAGTGCAATTCATGTATTGTTTAGTGTTATGTAGTGGCTTTGATGACATGCATCCCACTTTTTTTTTTGTTGCCCCACCAAGATTTACATGCTAAAATTGCCACTGATTGTAATGACATTCTCCGATTGTCATTAGGCATTCACTGAATTGATGCATCCACTGTTGTTCACGTGCGCCTCGGGCACTTAATTTTAAATTTAAGGGGCTTATTGGCATGGGAAACATATGTTTACATTGCCAAAACAAGTGAAATAGATAAAAAACAAAGTGAAATAAACAATAAAATCTCTCCTTTGTCTGCGAGCGTCTCGGCCACTCATCTCCGCCTTGACAAAGTGTTCTTCTCAAACCACAACGCAATTTGGAGCGTATACCACCCGGTTTCCAATCAATTCGCTCATTCTTCATGCAACTGACATGCAGTAATGTGTAATAATGGTGTAATAATGGTGTAATAGACTATATTTTTGGGGGTGTAACAGTATAACTTTAAACCGTCCCCTCGCCCCGACACGGGCGCGAACCAGGGACCCTCTGCACACATCAACAACGGTCGCCCACGAAGCATCGTTACCCATCGCTCCACAAAGGCCGCGGCCCTTGCAGAGCAAGGGGCAACACTACTTCAGGTCTCAGAGCAAGTGACGTAACCGATTGAAATGCTATTAGCGCGTACCCGCTAACTAGCTAGCCATTTCACATCCGTTACAGGGGCATGTTGTATTAATGGTGATAGGCTGACGTTTTACAGGTAGGGGAGACCGGGGATGGTTGTAACACGGGACAGTTATAACACTCTCAATGTCTCCAATCAGGAACAAGCTAACATTACGTGACTCGCTGTGCACATGTGCAGTTTAGTCTTCAAACCTCATGTGAAGAAACAAGACCCTGTGAAAAACTCTGCAGATATTATTGACAAAAATCCGATTTTGAGGTAAGAAAGTAGTTTTTGTTTTTGGGATGGCAACACCTGTTTTGTAGTTAGATTCACCAAACTTATTTCAGGGTTATAACCTGTTTCTGTAGATATATTTGATGTAAGTTAGCAATTCTAAAGTTTTAACATGTAGCTCAAATTGCAGCTAACAAGCCTAATGGCTGCAGTGCTGGGAATGCAAATTAAGGGCCCACCAAGCCTCTACCCCAGGACCACTATACCACTGTTATTAGGCTGATTGAGTGAACATGTCCAACATTCACACACACCACCGTTCTATCTCTCTCACACACACACACACACACACACACACACACACACACACACACACACACACACACACACACACACACACACACACACACACACACACACACACACACACACACACACACACACACACACACACACACACACACACACACAACAACAAACCTTCAGTTGTGGTCAGATGTTGTTAGTTGAGAAGGGACAGTTAATGGAGAGTAAAAATAATATACACTTTATGATTTTTATTATGACTTTATTATTTCTGCCACACAAAATGTTAAACATGGCAATGTTGTTCTCATGTTCTCAATAAAGGCTTTCAGTATCTTGTTGCATGTCATGATTTAAGCATGATTTTTAAACCGTTACATTTCACCCCAAGCCCTGTTATAGCTGACCCGGGAGGTGGGGTAAATTGTAACCTTTCGCTCCTTGTATTTGAGACAAAGTCACACCTTGTTTTGCCTGGACACCATACCGGACCATACCGCCTTACTTCAACCCCTGCTCCTATGACAAATGCCATGTTAAAGATGAAAACATCTTCACACATATTCATTCGATTTTGACCCACAATAACAGTAAACATCAGCAAAAGGTAACGTTAAGCACAAAAGTGGGAAAGATAGCATGTCTATGTGCTCGGCCCAACACCTGGAGGGATACGCTGCTTGTGTCATTATAGCTCCTCAGTTGTTTCATGTGTGATGCTGTCAACATTCTGTTTTGATCTCTGAACTTTATTAGAACACCTTTTAAACGTTTGATGTCACGTTAATGTGATGTGCCTCAGGAGAGACAGTACCACTGCTGTCGTTGTCTCACTGTCACGTTTTACATGTGTTGGATGAGACCTAAGGGTTCGTTTCATGTCAGAGATAGTGAATAAAACTCATCTGCAAGATGTGGCTCATGTACATTGTTAGAAACTCCTCACACAGATGGGACCCCCCCCCCCAAAACACACACTCGTCACAGATGTGACACACACGCGGGCAGACACACGTACTGTATACACACACGCATGCAGACACACTCTTCACAGATGTGATATCACACTCACTAAGCAGACACAGACACACACACACACTCTCTCCTTCCAGTCACCCTGGACTAATTATCCGCCGTGTTCGGAGCCTTGTGGGATCGTCGTGAGATCTTATGGTCTGTAGTGTCCCTTTGATCTGGGCCTGTCAGAGCCTCAGTACACCCTGTGATCGTGTGTGATTATAGAGGCCCGGGAGGATGTGTGGGATGATTGTACGTGTGATGATAGAGGCCTGGGAGGATCACACGGAACCCCTATTCTGTTCTGATGACGAAGGATGGGAAGACGATCACAGAATCCCCAAGTGGTTCTCTCTGGTCAGACCTCCACAAACGATGGTGGCATCATTCATCGCACAGCACATTCAAAGAGGATTGTTTGACTGTTGGTGAGGTCCCCTGTTTTGTAGATGTATTATCTCTGGAAGGCAAGGGGAAGCCGAATCTCTGGCTACTGCATATTGTGTTTGAGGTGGTTTGTTTTATATCTACACACGATAGCCTGCCTCTGAGACATATGGTACAGTATTTTTAAGGCCTGAACTCTCTCCACTCTCTGTCAATAGGCTGAAAACAGGAGTGTTGCCATATGCATAGTGTATGTGTTTCTGGTGCTCTACAGCTGACGATGGCAGGTTGATTCTTCAGTTAAGTCATGGAAAACATGTGGAAGCAACTTCAAGTAATTAAACAAATACTTAGAGGGTGAAGCTAGGGTGATCATTAAACAACTGTGGGAATGACTTAACGGTTTGACCGTGCTATCACTTTAATTATGGTGTAATGTACTCTTTGTTTCCATAGTAAAATGCAATTATGGCTACTTAAACGTACATAAATAATTAAGAAGGAGATGTGTTACAAGGATTTCGTGACTGTCATGTCATAAACTTGAAGTGTTTAAGCATAAAAATCCACACAATAATGAGACAAGATGTAGAGAGAGCTCTTTTTATTTCAAAAAGCAGTCAGAGAAAATGTACCAACAAAAAAAAAAAATATCCACAAAAATGTAAAAGCGAAAGACAAGAAGGCATGGTATTTACAACAGCGGACATCTTTTTTGGTGTTACAGATTCATCAAATCACATCGACTAACTCTTGGTGTTCTTCTTTCACTTTTTGTGAAAAGTAAAAACAGCCACAACAATTGAATGTTCATAGATGGACAGAAGGTTTTAAGAGTCCCCTAGGCAGGAGTATAGATAGATAGCTAAGGCACAGAGTTTCCCCCTGAAACTTTAGGAAACGTTGACGTTTCCCCAGAAACTTCGGGAAACGTTGAGTTCAGAGAAGTTTGTGCAACAGTTGCTCAACAATACATTCCAGCAGAGAGAACAACAATCTGTCATGATATTCTCTGAAAGGCGAAGAATAATATTAAAAGCTTTACCCAATTCTGAGTCATTCCTTACTCCTTAGATCTGTCCAAAACATTGAAACAGGTTATGTACCTAAAATCCCTCTGTGCCCAACTAGCAACAAGTAACACCAGCCATCTCTTCTTCTTCTGTAATTCCAATTCATAATCTTTCCACACTGCATCGGTATTTACATAGTTTTAAACATATTTTCAATACAAAATATTTATGTACATTTTCTTCATTTTTGTAACAAAATAGGACTTTTACATCGAGTAACATATTTCAATTCACTTCTCGAGAATGATAATTGAACTTTTGAACAATGGGCAAAGTGTTCGTCAATTTAAGTATTCGTTTCAATGTGAGAATGGCACTGCCAGTAAAAGGAAGTCAGGGTCATATCTGTATCTAGCTGTTATGTTATTAGCTAGGTAGCTAATACAGAGAAATAGTAATGGCGTCTTTTTGTAGGCACTAAATCCGCCATGGTTTGTTGGACAAAGCCTATGGGAAGATGAATGGCATTTTTGTAAGGTTTTTGGATAAACACTGAAAATAAGGTCTGTGGTAAACACAGGCTTAGGAGATCTTATACGTTTTGTTCTAGGAGATAATCATCAGCTAACGTCACTTTGTGAATTTTGATGCATTTATGTAAAAAAAAAGGACACAAAGGTCATAATAACTGCCTGATATTATCTCCTAGAACAAAACGTATAAGATCTCCTAAGCCTGTGTTAACCTCAGACCTTATTTTCAGTGTTTATCCCAAATCCCTATTCTTTCCCCATAGGAAAGGCTGAACGAACCAGAGGTAACTCACTTCTGGGTTTTAGCACTAGAAGCTGGCGAGCCCCATATAGGCAAAATTGCCCTTTGTAACCATGGCAACAACACACAACAGTTCAAGTTTGAGTGACAGGACTGACACTTATTAGGATCGATACATCCAACAAGGTTCAAGGTGAACTTGGGCCATTGATTAACTCACTAATGATCGTTGATGAGCCCTGGTGAAAACATTCACTTAGCACGTTTGACTGCCAAATCATGTTGACAATCACAGATTGGATTCTAAATTGGGACCAAATTAGGTTGTGAGGAGAATTGAGTTGAAGCCAAACAAACGAAACGGCAGATCGTAGTTACCCTTCATTGTGGTTGGAGAAGGGGGCACTGTGCTATAGGCTATGTTTGAACTGTGGTAAACAGAGAGATAGTCTTGATGGCAGCAAAAGTACTTAGCATGTAGTAGAACAGGTGAAAACCAAAGTTGCCTGGGCCCAATCCAACAGTTCCTTGATCAAGATATAAGATATATTCACTATTTGTTTCCATTTTTGCCACAGCATGAACAGCATCATCAATCACTAACATCCTGGTACTGACACGGAACCGAGTAGGAAATGCAACATCACCACGGAATGACTTCAACACACATTTTGGAGAGTTTTTGGAGTGTTTCTGTCTTTTTTTATTTACTTCTCTGTTTGGGGAGGTTGTCAGGAGGAAGCTGACCTTTCTGTGACCTTTCAGTCCTGGGTGCTTCCCCGTGTGATGAAGACTTGGCAAACAGTCAACCAAAGAACCAAGACAGGAAGAGCTATTCAGACCGGACAACACGGACATATAGACGGGCATTAGGTTTGTTGCGCCCAAAATAGGTATACAGGTTCATTGGGGCATTGGCCTTTGTAAATAAAGGCAGTTTCTCTTTACAAAAAAATATTTATCGAGCTGCCAAAGCAGCGTTGTAGTCATTTAGTCATTGACTAAAAATATTCTGTATTTATATAAACTTATAAATAAATAGCAACTTGTGGACAACTCACTCCATTCACTCGACAATAACTTTGAGACATATTCTGTTTCATACTTGCAACATAAACCGTCGTTAAAAACAAATTAACAAAAATTCTTAGAAAAGGAAATGAAAAAATAAGCTTGAGAATTTCTGTTTTCTTGCGAAAGCACAGCTGATATACTTTCATTTCAAGTTTCAGGCTGTCCAGTATGGAGTGATATTAGTGCCAATAGAAACTGAATCTAGTTTCAATCATTCATGAATTGAATTCAACTTCTACTGGCACTAATGCCACCCCATAGTCCAGTCACACCCACACACCTTTCTCCTGTTCAGGCACTGAAAGTCAATATGTAGTGCTGTGCCATAGTAACTTTGTCAGTCATACGCAAAGATTGAGGCAAGGAATTTCGCTTTTTTTTTAAAGATACATCTTCGCGACACCCTCCGAGGTTGCGGTTCAGTCTATCTCCCTACATGTAGGCCAAACCAACCTTGAGAAGCAGGCCTCATATTCACAAAGCATCTCAGAGTAGAAGTACTGATCTAGGATCAGGTCCCCCCCTGTCTATATAAGCATATTCATTATGATTTAAAAGAGAAAACTGATTCTAAATCAGCACTCCTACTCTGAGACGCTTTGTGAATACGGGCCCAGAACGTGGTCCACTACCAGTGTCGACTATCCTGTTCCACCCGAACACTGACTTCTGACTGACTTCACAATCGCTCTTTCATTTAGCAGCAGACTAGGCGGCCTTACTAGGTGCTTGGCAAAGCAACATTTGTCTCTACGTCGGACACAGCATCAATCACAGTAAACTCAGCGATGAGATTAAAATAAATACATTGGGAAACAGAAAACGGCAAAGCCGGCAAAAACCCCAAAGAGGAACACTTCAGGAGTCTGAAACTTGCACGACACCACAAAACCTTCCCCAGACATTCTCTTCCTCTTCAACGTTCCTACAACCTCCAACCAACCTTAAAAAAACACAACTTACGTCTTTTCTCGTCTTATCTGATCCATTACGTCGACTGAAAAATAAAAATTAAACAAAAAGAGATTTGAAAAATAAATTATTTAAACTTAAGACCTGCAGTGTGGCCTCCCGTCCAGCCGGAGGCGCCACTGCTACCTGATGCGCCCGTCGGCGTGCGGCGGGACCAGCTGGGACTTGGGGTCGGGGCTGAGCGAGCTCCAGGGGGTCTTGGCGCAGGTCTGCATGACGGGGCAGGATGTTCCAGGTCCCCCTGTCATGGAGGTGGAACACACGTCCCCAGCCTCCCACATCGCACCCACCAGGCCGTCTACCCAGTGCTCCAAGGCGGGGCCAGTCAGGCCGGCGTTGCGCTTAGCCTGCTCCACCTGGCCCGGGTGTACAGGGATGTTGAGCACGGGGTTGAGGCCATGGAAGCTCTGCTCCATATAACTGTTCTTGGCTGGTCCGTTGTGGAGCTTCAGCGTGTCCTCTGGGGGAGGGAGGGAGAGTGAGCGGGAGAGCGAGAAAGAGATGAAGAGAGAGATGAAGCGAGAGAAAGAGGGGGGCAAAAATGGATTGTTAATGTTTTATGGCGAGACAGTCATGGAGATAGTGTTCATAAATGAGCAGGTAAACAGACAGAGTCATCAATGGGGAATCTAAGTAGGAAAATCAGTAGAACCACTTTGACTTGATTGTGTTGCCCTAAAGGGTGGAATGGAACTGTGAACTCATTTGATGAGACCAAACTTTGTGTTACTGGTTAATTACATGCTATTGTAAGCCTAAGCCACAGAGTGGGAGACTGCACCAAGTGTCTCAATGACTGCACTTAGTGTCTCTTTATAAAGCCATTGGAAGCTAGGGGGCAGATAGGAACATCTTCTCATACATCATACATTTATAAGCCCCTTCATACCCTCAAAAGATAAAATAATTGCCTAAGCCACAAATTGGTAAAACAACTCAACGACTGTTCCTCATGTCTTTTTATAAAGCCATTGGAATCTAGGGGGCAGAGACGAGACCATTACCTCATCACTAAAACTCCTCCACCCTGAAGGTAAAGCTGTACATTCCTCAGTGCTCCTAACACCGGGGCGCTTGCCGTCCCTCCTCAGGCTGTCTATTGTACGCTAGCCCAGCTCTCCTCTCCTCTCTCTCTCTGCCAGAGCCGGGTTCGCACCCTGCCGTTAGCCGCTAGCGTTTTCACGGGCTAGCGACAGAGATGCAGTCAGACACCCCGTTGTTCTGCCAAGCTTGCCACTGCCCGGTGCCAACTACCAACTTTACTGTGGCAGCGGTGTGTGTGTGGTGCCAGTGTGTGTGTGTGAGGGCCCATGGTGCCAGCGCAAAGCCAGGGCAACAACAAAAAACTCACCATGAAGGCTACGTGTAGTAGAAAGACCTGGAGATATTCAGGGTTGTAAATCTGTATGGCAAGGCTAGAGGCTGTTAGAGCAGGTGGAGAGGAGTCCAAGGCTGCAGGATTACTGTACCACCACGACCTTCAGGACTATGGGATCTAAGGGCATCTAACCCCATCATACAGGAGCAGGAGCTGTAAGGCTGCTTTCCCAGACACTAAAAAGGATTCTCAATTGAAAGTGCTTCTTTGTCCAAGACCAGGCTTAATCTGTGTCTGGGAAACTAGCCCATTAAGGTTTTATCCTAAGTACCGTCTCAATGGATAACTACTGTACTGTAGTCCATATAAGGCTGTTTGATACTGACGCTCACCGGTTTCCATAGTTTCTATGCTGCAGTGGATCTAGTTAAGGACTACTGTTTGCACTTTGGGCCAACTGGGCTATTTTAACCACTCAAGCTGACCCAAAAAGTTTAGTGGAAAACAATCTAAATTAGAGCTCAGTGTCGCCTCACTTGGGTCATAAAACATTTCAGCAACAGTATAACCTCAGAGAGCATAACAGTACGTTTCATGATTATCTTCCATAAATAGTGGAGAAAGGCAGTCGATTTACCCTCATCTCCAATGCTAAAGTCTTTTTGGAGTGAATTTAGCATTCTGACTATGTGCCGGTACAGAGTTTGGAGTTTGGAGTTTGAGGGGAAGTGGAGTTAATCAATTTTCTGTTCACATCAACAGGGATTTACAACTGAGAGAAAAGCAAACAAGCGAACGATCAAACAAACAGAAACACTCGTGAACAATTGATGAATATTCTAGCTTCCTCTCTCCTCACTCTCGCACATGGCCCCAAACCCCACAGCGCGTCGGGGCAAAGCCTGCTAACTTTTATTTGTTGATTCGGTTCATAATTAAAAATGGTCTCAGTGCGATTATAAAACAGGTCGGGCTGTGAATATGCCACCACACCGAGGTTAGCATCTCAACTCTCGGGTGACTTTCACAGCAGCTGATTACTCTAGCTAAAACAATAGGGGTCCTGGTCCCTTATAGTTAACACCGGCAGATTGATTTAATTGTGTAATTGTGTTCCTCGGCGTGATATGGAGGTGTTTAACATACTGTTTAGTATGTATGAGAAACACTGAGGGTGATTACGGTTGACTTGGTGACAAACAACTGGGGCTTCCAACGGCTCAGAGGGTTGATTAGAAAGAGCATCGTAAACAAAGCAGGGTCTCATGGGAAATGTGCTTTTTTGTTTGCGTGTGTATCCATGATAGGCCAATAACATGACAAGACATACTGCATCAATTATATCACATACATCACAGACTGACACTCATGTGACTTGTAGACCTGCACTATATATAGGCCTATCTCTTACTTTGCCGTACAGGCTAGTGCTTGTTATAAGCCAGTGGTGTGTGTGTGTGTCTGTGGCTGTACTCTTACCTTGTCTTATAGGCTGATGCTTCATATAAGCCAGCGGACTAATCAGAAACCTGGTCTCGGCCACGGGGCTCCAGTGATGCAACACCCGTATGGTCCACACCCCAGGCCTGAGAGGCTGGTTCAGGGGGGGTCGGTAGTGGGTGTACTCTGCGCTGGCGTCGATCAGGATATCGTAGGTGGCAGCGATGACGTTGGTGGGGTCGATCCACACCACGGTGACGGTCACGTTGGGGCCCTTGGACCACCGCTGCATCCCGACGGTCTCGTCCATGGGACCCATCAGACCACCGAAGTTACGGAACATGCGCTCTTTGGCATCCCACTCCGTGCCGATCTGAGAGAGGGATGGAGGAAGGGACGGAGGGGGGAAGGAGAGAGAAAAGGGAGTGTGTAATTAATTCACTGGATCTGAAATGTCCAACCGTATAATGTATTTCATGCATACTTTGCATACAACATTAACTGAGGCAAATGAGGAACAGAAAAACAGGCTGAATGTGAATTCGTTTCTACACTGTAACGTCATGGGAAATTGTAGTTGTGATATAATATGTATCCCACACCATTCATACAACCATCATGGATCATGTCTCCTGTATAGACTAGTGGTTTACAGTGTGTACAGATGTGGGATCTTAATTTGATCACCCAGGTTTAAAAAGGCTTTCCGCTTTGACATTTTCAGACTTGATTTTCCCTCGGGAATAATGCTGTAGCAAACTGGTTCAAATTAAGATCCTACATCTGTATACTAGTCTCACTTCATCTGTAACGTCAGCATTGGTGTGCAGCTTCAAACATTAGTACAGCATTACCTATCATGTCTACAGCAGTGCATTATGTGATTTACAGTATGTCTCATGAGGCTTTATGTAGACTTTCTATGTCTATAGGCTTATACAGGATTTCCAGTATGTCTACATAAGATAGTCTCAGTTGATGTGTAATGTAAGTGTTGGTTTGCAGCTTCCTGTGTGATCGATAGACAGGCCGACTGAGGTAGCAGTGTATATGTTGAGTGAAGAGTGAACACCTTGACTAACCCTCTGGGGGGCTGGGGATCAATCTATAACAACACAGACAGAGACATGGAGAGAGAGAGAGCAAGACAGAGAAAGTGGGAAGAGAGAGAAAGAGCAAGAGAGCAAGAGAGAGAGAGAGAGAGAGCAAAAGAGACAGACAGACAGACAGACAGACAGACAGACAGACAGACAGACAGACAGACAGACAGACAGACAGACAGACAGACAGACAGACAGACAGACAGACAGACAGACAGACAGACAGACAGACAGACAGACAGAGAGAGAGAGACAGGCAGGCAGACAGACAGACAGACAGACAGATGGGAAGATGAAAAGCACTAACTCCATTTAATGCGGTTAAGACTATTGCTGGAGGGAAGAGAGAGAGGTGAGAGATGAATCACTTAGATACTGAGAGAAATAGAGAGAGATTGAGAATACAGGCAGAGAGAGAACATGATGATATAAACTGAATATACAAAACATTAGACTGACCAGGTAAATCCAGGTGAATGCTATGATCCCTTATTGATGTCATTTGTTAAATCCACTTCAATCAGGGTAGATGAAGGAGAGGAGACGGGTTAAATAATATTTTTTAAGCCTTGAGACAGTTGAGACAGGGATTGTGTTTGCGTGCCATGTAGAGGGTGAATGGGCAAGACAAAAGCTTGAAGTGCCTTTGAACGGGGTATGCAAGTAGGTTCCAGGGACACCAGTTTGTGTCAAGAACTGCAACGCTGCTGGGTTTTCACGCTCCAGTTTCCCATGTGTATCAAGAATGGTTCACCACCCAAAGGACATCCAGCCAACTTGACACAAATGTGGGAAGCATTGGGGTCAACATGGACCAGCATCCTAATGGAACGCTTTCGACACCTTAGGTGTTCTTAATGTTTGGTATACTGTACTCAGAGAGAGGACTATATATAGTGAGATGATAGTGAGATGGGTGGACAGAGAGTGTAGGAGGACAGAGAGTGAATATCAGAGATAGTGAAGGAGGACAGAGAGTGTAGGAGGACAGATAGTGAAGATCAGAGATAGTGAAGGAGGACAGAGAGTGAAGATCAGAGATAGTGAAGGAGGACAGAGAGTGAAGATCAGAGATAGTGTAGGAGGACAGAGAGTGAAGATCAGAGATAGTGTAGGAGGACAGAGAGTGAAGATCAGAGATAGTGAAGGTGGACAGAGAGTGTAGGAGGACAGAGAGTGAAGATCAGAGATAGTGAAGGAGGACAGAGAGTGAAGATCAGAGATAGTGAAGGAGGACAGAGAGTGTAGGAGGACAGAGAGTGAAGATCAGAGATAGTGAAGGAGGACAGAGAGTGAAGATCAGAGATAGTGAAGGAGGACAGAGAGTGTAGGAGGACAGAGAGTGAAGATCAGAGATAGTGAAGGAGGACAGAGAGTGAAGATCAGAGATAGTGAAGGAGGACAGAGAGTGTAGGAGGACAGAGAGTGAAGATCAGAGATAGTGAAGGAGGACAGAGAGTGAAGATCAGAGATAGTGAAGGAGGACAGAGAGTGTAGGAGGACAGAGAGTGAAGATCAGAGATAGTGAAGGAGGACAGAGAGTGAAGATCAGAGATAGTGAAGGAGGACAGAGAGTGAAGATCAGAGATAGTGAAGGAGGACAGAGAGAAAGAGGATGCAGATTAATCTAAGGCGCTTGTAGAAACGTGAGGAGGGAAAATGATGAGGGATGATGAGGAGGGATGATGAAGAGGGATGATGAGGAGGGATGATGAAGAGGGATGATGAGGAGGGATGATGATGAGGGATGATGAGGAGGGATGATGAGGAGGGATGATGAGGAGGGTGATGAGGAGGGATGATGAGGAGGGATGATGAGGAGGGATGATGAAGAGGGATGATGAGGAGGGTGATGAGGGATGATGAGGAGGGATGATGATGATGAGGGATGATGAGGAGGGATGATGATGAGGAGGGATGATGATGATGAGGGATGATGAGGAGGAGGGTTGATGAGGAGGGATGGTGAAGGCTTGAGGATATGCTCATCCTTACACCCAGTGATTAACACCAGACCACAGATCAATGGGCTGACTGGAACACTCCACTCAATATTAGGCCGACTGAGAAATGAGTCTATACACTATAAATAGACTCAACCTCCACAGAGAAATTAGTGGTGTGTGTGTGTGTGTGTGTGTGTGTGTGTGTGTGTGTGTGTGTGTGTGTGTGTGTGTGTGTGTGTGTGTGTGTGTGTGTGTGTGTGTGTGTGTGTGTATCATGATGTCGGAAAACATAAACTGTGAGAGGATCTTGGCTTTCCCTTTAATTCACTCTTCACATTAGTGTGTGTGTGTGTGTGTGTGTGTGTGTGTGTGTGTGTGTGTGTGTGTGTGTGTGTGTGTGTGTGTGTGTTTTGTACTTTGTAAAGTAAGTTTTGTAAAGTGATGGACTTTGGTAATTACATTTTTTTATTTAATTGACCTCTATTCTCTCTATCAAAACTAGATTTTCCTTGTGTGTCTGTGTGTACGTGTGTGTATGTGTGTGTGTATGTGTGTTTTCACACTGCCTGAGCCATAAGTGGATCTTGCCAGCCTGTGATGCACTTCCGTAATTCAATTTTGTAATTCAACTGACCTGTATTTTCTCAACCAAAACTATATTTTCCCTGTGTTTGTATGTATGTGTGTGTGTTTGTAGTTGTGTGTACGTGTGTGTATGTGTGTTTTCACACTGCCTGAGCCATAAGTGGATCGTGCAAGCCTGTGATGCACTTCCGTAATTCAATTTTGTAATTCAACTGACCTGTATTTTCTCAACCAAAACTATATTTTCCTTGTGGTTGTGTGTGTTTGTGGTTGTGTGTGTGGTTGTGTGTGTGGTTGTGTGTATGTGTGTGTTTCACAATGTCTGCAACAACAACTAGAGGATATTGCCTTGCCTCCCTTCAATTCAATTCACCTCAATTTAGTGTGCAAAATTGGTACCCTTCAACTCAATAATGTTACCGACCCTTATTTTCTGTACCAAACTACTACTTTCCATGTTAGTATCCTCAACATCCTTAACTAGAATGTCCATCAGCTATGCTATTCACTGCAGGTCTAGAAGAGTATCCCTCATGCTAATTCATTATAATCTATTCTATTCTTATTGATTCTATTACATTTTTTTCTATTCTATTTCAGTCTATTTGAAGTGTTTTCCTCACTGGCATATCACACCATATACATCACATTGATTGTCAGTGGTCTGATTCTAGGCCACAGACTGAAATCAAAAGCGTATTGACTGAGGAAATGTCACTATAACCCACTGGCTGCAGACTACTGCCTCCCGACTAAATAGTTTTGTGAGAAATCTGGGTAAGGTACTATGGGCATGGATAACATTGGATTTCAGTAATGGTTTTGGCTCAATTCTATTTCAACTCCATCAATTCAGGAAGTGAATGGAAATGTAATATTCTCATTGAAAATGAATCATACTTTTCATATCTTGAATTGGAATTTGAATGAATCTCCTGAAGCGACTGTATTCTGGTTCAAACTGTCACTGGAGAGTGGAGACAAACAGTAACACAGCTACAAATCCACAGTTCATTGAGTGTACGACCGTATTGACCACCTGAGAACCGGGAGACGGTCAAACAGGGATTAACCTCCGACCCACTTCAGGTTCATCCGATGACCTCCGACCTTTTCTCTACACTTCACTTCAAACCCTGGTCCAACACCTCAGCTTGTTTTAGTTTATGATCTTAACTCACACTTTACTTAGTGACAGCACAGTAGTACTACTGCTACCAGCCACCCCTGTCCTTCACTGCTGATCTGGCAACCCTGGAGTCAAAACCAGTCAAGCTTGTAGCTTGTGTGACCTAAATTCACACTTAGAGCACAAGTAGTAGGCTACTAGGCTACCATCCAGCCTCTCTCCTTTACCTTTGATCTGGCAACCCTAACTCAAGACCCTTCCTCACTTTAAACCTGTGGCAACTGTTGCGCAAGATCTGGGAACCATCACTGGTTCCCGAGTCAAACCCCTCATCCTGTAGCATGCATCCCTTTTTCATTCCCTCGCTCTACCTATTACCCCTCCCTCCCTACCTCCCTCTCCATAGATCTTAATTGACAAACATAGAGGACGTGGGTAAGGATGCCAGCTATCTCAAGCTGTCCCAGGGGAGTGCTCCGGGCCTGGGCCTAGCTGCATTCAACACCTGCTTTTCATTACCTCCATACACAAAGACTGACACTAATAAGGCCCAGAACCCAACAGAACCCTGGGGGCCTTTGTCTGTTTCGCACACGCGCACACGCGCGCACACACACACACACACACACACACACACACACACACACACACACACACACACACACACACACACACACACACACACACACACACACACACACACACACACACACACACACACACACAAGTAAGTAAAAAAACGAACAGTTTTTTTAAATCAAGACCAGATGTGGTCTGGTTGGTTGGACGTGGCTGCCCGCACCACTGCCTGATGGAAATTGACCTGTCATGTTTTATGGGGAGGTGTTTGACTCTGGCGCCAGTGAGGTTGTTGGGGTGTGGTGGAGGGGGAGAGGGATGGGGTGGGGGGTTTTAAGGTTGAGTTGCCAGGTCAGCAGTGGTAGTACCACTGTAAGATGTAATGTGTGAGTAGAGGGCTTAAGCTACAAGATTAAGTGTTGTGCTGCTGAGGTAATGCTGGGGAGGGGGTGAGGTTGCCAGGTCAGCAGTGGAGGACAGAGGGAGGGTGACGTACTACTGTACTGTAGGTAAAGTGTTAGTAGAGGACATAAACCACAGCATTAGGTGTTTGACACGGGTGCCCGTGGGGGGAGGCAGGGTTGCCAGGTCTTAGGTTGCCAGATCAGTAGTGGACGACAGCGGGAGGGTGACGTAGCCTACTACTGTAAGTATACTGTGAGTAAAGGCGCTTAAGATACAGACAGGCAGCTACTACTGATACCTCTGTCCTGCCTGTCCTGCTTATGCAGAGTTAGAGGGAGGTAGAGGAAGAGATTGGAATGAAAGGAGAAAGAGACCGTCTTGCAAAGTGATGCATGGGGTATGGTTAGAGGGAAGTGGAGAGAGAGGTTATAGGTAGGAGGAACAGACTGTGCTGCCTCCCCAGTTTATGGTAGAAGTTCAAAGGAGGCAGAGGGAGAAATTCTAGGTGGTAGGAGGGAGAGACCTTGTAAAGTCATACATGATATACAGACCTACCGGGCTACATAGGAATCTACTACCACCGTTACAACTGTAGTCTGTTAGTAGGGTGGTAGTCTGTCATCTATCCCTCACTTATTTAGGATAGTTGTTGGAAGCAAGTCTATTAAGGCCACTGTGGAGAGGTAGAGAGCAATGCCAGAAAAAATTGGGTAGAGAGAGAGAGTTTATAGATGGAAGGAAAAGGCTGTATTTGAATGTTGTGCTGCAGATATGGTTTATCTGCCTGACAGACATTCACAACAGTCAACTATAACTGCTTAGCTCTGTCATGTCCGTCTATCTGTCCTCTGGCTGCCTGACTGACTGACTGACAGACTGACAGTCATTGTAGCTAAGCAACCGACAGAAAGTCCTTTGCGATGCTGAGTACTCAGATAAAGTCGTGCCAGCGTCGGTCTGCTGTCACTCACAACTCTTTAGACTAGAACGCCTCAGAGGCTTCCCTGTGCCCATGACTGCCTCGCAGTCTAGTGTCGCTTCGGAACTGTTACAAAGGTCAATAGGTCGAAGGTCAAGAGTAAAAGGTCAGATTCACCCGACTTATCACCTCAGAGTGCTCAGAGGGAACTCATACGAGGACATCAACTGACATTTCAGAGGGTTCTGCTTGACAGTGTGAAAACCAGAAAAAAAAGATCACTCTCAACCCCCCATGATAAACAGAAAAGTGCTCGCTGGCTCACTAAGACATAGCTGATGTTAGAGAACGTCCTCAGAAGTAGAAATCAGGTCATTATTTATATTAGCATAACTACGCTATCAGGAAGCCTGGCGTGAAGGTGAGTAGTCTACGTTTCATTAGTAAACAACAAATAAGCAGCCGGTGAGGTGCTAATCCACATCAAATTTGATGAATTCAATCAATTGACATTTTACAAGGCTACCGATCCTGTGTTTAATGCCTGCCGCCAATGTGTGTGTGTGTGTACTCTCTGCAAGGTTGCCATAACGATGAATATAGCTAAGGTCACCATGAACTATATATCTGATCTGGCCAATCATATTTTATACAACATGCTTCTCTGTGCCAGGCACTTCAGGGCTTGTATATACTACTAACACATAGAGGTCATTGTTTGACTAAGTGGCTGGATAACTGCTGGGCACTCTAGTCTAAATGACAGGGGCTGCTGAATGACTGTGAATGTTATGTGAACATTACGTAAAAGTTGGAGCCTACAACCTCGAAAACAATGTACCTCAGTTATGGTCAGACTGACTGACCATTATGTTGTCCATTGACTGGATAATGAATGGTTGAATACAATCAATACAGGAGCAGCTGATAGAAATGGATCTGCTGAAAGACTACAATATGAATGTTACCTCAACGTTACGCCACCTACAAAAATGACATGTTACCTCAGCAAATGTTCTCAATGGACTAAGTGAACTTTCCTCCACTTCTAAATGGGATGAGTTTGCGATATTTTTCAGAGATAAGATAAGCAACAATAGGCTGGGTATCAGTCAAGCAAGACCCGATGAGAAGTTTGATGATATGTGCCCGAGGCTACCACGCAAAGGCACTATGGATTTATTTTCCCTGGTTGACACTGACAGTGATATCACAACTTAAGCGATCCTATCCCCACCACCTTCTTCAAAACAGTCTTTAATTGCATATCTGAAGAAATGTAAGCTATTGTCAATCACTCCCTGTTCACAGGCACCCTCCCCACTGCACTAAATAAAGCTATTATGAAACCCCTTCTGAAGAAAAGTCATCTAGATTCTTCAGCTCTTAGCAATGTTCAGCCAATCTCCAAACTTCCATTGTTAAGTAAAACTCTGGAGAAATTGGTTCTCAAACAGCTAAATGATGTTTTAAGTGCCAACTGTATTTTTGAGAAATTAAACAGCACAGAGACGGCCTTAGTTAAAGTGGCAAATGATCTTAGAGCCAAAACAGATGCCAAACAGCCATCTGTCCTTGTACTTTTAGATTTAAGTGCTGCATTCGACACTGTTGACCATGATGTCCTTCTGGACAGACTGGAGAGGTTGGTTGGCCTCCCCAGTCCAGTTCTAAATTGGTTTAGGAACTATTCAACCGGTCGAGAGTTTTTTGTCACCCTTGGTGAACATAACTCAGAGAAAATACATCTCACATGGTGGCATTTCACATGGTTTGATTTTGGGTCCGGGACTGTTCAGTTTATATATGTTACCCCTTGGCAGAAAGCACAGCATTGATTTTCACTGCTACGCAGACGATACACGGCTTTACTTTTCTGTGTCACCAGAGAATTTGAGCTCCACGGATAGATTAGACTGTATTAGTGATTTAAATACTTAGATGGCTCAGAACTTCCTCCAGCTAAATCAAAACATGACCGAGGTACTTATTGTTGGAGCCAAAGCACAGAGAGAGAATCTGGCCGCACATTTTAATTCACGGGCAATAAAGATAAAACACCTGGTAAAAAACCTAGGTGTTATTTTAGATTCTGAAATCAATTTCGAATCACACAATAGGAATGTGACCAAAATAGCTTTTTACCACCCGAGGAACATTGCCACCGTGCGTCCGTTTCTATCTCAGGCTGATACAGAGACACTCATCCATGCTTTTATTACAAGCAGGCTTGACTACTGTGTAGCTCTCCTGTCTGTGTCACGCCCTGATCTGTTTCACCTGTCCTTGTGATTGTCTCCACCCCCTCCAGGTGTCGCTTATTTTCCCCAGTGTATTTATCCCTGTGTTTCCTGTCTCTCTGTGCCAGTTCGTCTTGTATGTTTCCAAGTCAACCAGCGGTTTTCCCGTTCTCCTGCTTTTTGCATTCTCCTTTTTCTAGTCCTCCCGGTTTTGACCCTTGCCTGTTTCTTTGTACCTGCCTGCCTGACCCTTCTGCCTGCCTTGACCACGAGCCTGTCTGCCACTCTGTACCTCCTGGACTCTGATCTGGCTTTGACCTTTTTGCCTGTCCCTTTGGATTAATAAACATTGTAAGACTCCAACCATGTGCCTCCTGCCTCCTGTGTCTGCATTTGGGTGTTGCCTTGTTCCTTGATAGTCTGGTCTACGCAAGAAAGCCATTGGCCAATTGCAAAACATACAGAATGCTGCAGCACGGGTACTGACCAAGACCAGACGAAGAGCACACATTACACCGGTTTTAAGGTCTCTGCAATGGCTGCCTGTGAGTTTTAGAATTCATTTAAAAATCATTCTATTGGTTTTTAAATCAATCCACGATTGTGCACCCCAATACATGCCAGACATGATTTTGAGTTATGTACCCAGTAGGTCCTCTGGCACTGGCCTTTTAACTATCCCAAAGCCTAGGACCAAGAGGAATGGAGAGGCAGCCTTTAGCTATTATGCCCCCAGCCTCTGGAATAGCCTGCCAGAGAACCTGAGAGGGGCCGAAACTGTGGACATATTTTAAAAAGATCTTAAAACACACATTTTTTTATCCTCCTATGTTTGCTGTGTAGTAAATATTTCTGTTTTTATTTGTATTGTTTTTCTTCGTTTTTTCCTGTGAACCACATTGTGTTGCATTCCATGTCTGAAATGTGCTGTAGAGAAAAAGCTTGATTTGGGGGCACTGTCTACTGAAAGAGTGTAAATATTATGTGACTGTTATAAGAAAATTGCATAAATGTTACAACTCCAACCCCAAAAACAGTGTGTCAGTGACCTCAGCGAACTGCAGCCTGGCGAAGCTGCTGTAAGGTGTGTCTACTTCTAAAAGATGACTGTCACGCCCGGATCTGTTTCACCTGTCTTTGTGCTTGTCTCCACACCCACTCCAGGTGTCGCCCATCTTCCCCATTATCCCCTGTGTATTTATACCTGTGTTCTGTTTCTGTTGCCCTTTCGTCTTGTCTTACCAGCATGCTTTCCCGTCTTCCTGTTTCTCAAGTTCTGTTTCCTAGTTTTTCCCGGCTCTGACCATTCTGCCTGCCATCCTGTACCTGCCTGACTCTGACCTGATTACAAACCTCTGCCTGCCCTGCCCCCGAGCCTGCCTGCCCTGACCCCGAGCCTGCCTGCCATCCTGTACCTGCCTGACTCTGACCTGATTACAAACCTCTGCCTGCCCTGCCCCCGAGCCTGCCTGCCCTGACCCCGAGCCTGCCTGCCATCCTGTACCTGCCTGACTCTGACCTGATTACAAACCTCTGCCTGCCCTGACCACGAGCCTGCCTGCCCTGACCCCGAGCCTGCCTGCTGTCCTGTACCTGCCTGACTCTGACCTGATTACAAACCTCTGCCTGCCCTGACCCCGAGCCTGCCTGCCATCCTGTACCTGCCTGACTCTGACCTGATTACAAACCTCTGCCTGCACTGACCCCGAGCCTGCCTGCTGTCCTGTACCTGCCTGACTCTGATCACGAACCTCTGCTTGTCCTTGGCCTGCCCTTTGCCTGCTCCGTCTTTCTAATAAATGATCTGAGAACTGTACTATCCGCCCCCTGTGTTATAATAAATGACCTGAGAACTGTACTATCCCCCTCCTGTGTTATAATAAATGATCTGAGAACTGTACTATCCGCCTCCTCTGTTATAATAAATGATCTGAGAACTGTACTATCCGCCTCCTGTGTTATAATAAATGATCTGAGAACTGTACTATCCGCCTCCTGTGTCTGCATCTATGTCATACCCTGAGTCGTGATATCACAGTGTTACTGTTCTGTGAATGTTATGTGAACATTACCTAAACGTTAAACAACCAAAAAAGGACGATAGTTACCTCAGCGAACTGCAGCCTGGTGAAGGTGCTGGGTGGGGAAGCCACCTTGTAGGTCTTCCTGGGCATCACCCAGGTCTCCAGGGTCTCCAGCTTGCTGGTTGCCAGGTTAGTGGCATGGTGCTTGACCAGGTAGCCTTGGAACTGGTCTGACTGGAAGTAGAGATGCACTGACACCGGGTGGCCCATGGGGAAATACCTTGCAAACCAAGAGGAAATAAACGTATTTTTAACCAACCTTTCTCAACAGACCTTTATCAGTAGCCTGAGTACAGGTCTGTTTGGGCTATGATGCCAACTCTGTCACTAATTTTGACAAAGACAGCAATGGAGTTGACAAGAACACAAACAAATCTGGGACCAGGCTACTTTACCAGGGTTTTACCTGGCAACACCAGTGGTAACCCAACAGACAGACCCATTGAGATTCCCATGAGTGAACTTGATATGGTACCAGTGCTGTTTAAAAGGGCAATGGTGTAAGATGAGAGTATCTAGATTAATCTATTAAACAATTACTGGAGACTGCTTACAAATGCTAATGTTTGTAGATGCTAAAGTTCACTAGCGGGGCCTTGCTAACGTCTCAGACGCTAAAGTAAAGGTTAGGGGGGTGTGCTGTGCTTTCTGTGCTTGTGTGAAGGGAAGAGGCATTAATTCAACGACCTATAAAACATCTGTTGCTGTGGAAACAACTATTAAGGCTAGGAATGGACAGACTGACTGAGACCAGACTGTAGTTGTAGCCTGCCCCGGACCAACCCAATACAGTCATTGGGTATATTGGCAGTAATATATTAAGTTAGTCACAGCCCGATGCGTCTGACGATAACCATGACACACCAATTCGTAACACACATATTAACTAACACAGCAGCTCCCAACCTTTGCCATCCCGGGGACGACCAAATCAGCGTCAAAAGATCTTGAGGGCCACCATTCGCGGAGTCGCAGAATTTCTTTACATAAAATATCTTAGCGTTCAAATGTAGTCCATTTGATCAGTGAATGTAACAGATTTAACACATATTGTAATGTACAATTGCTTATAATACCATACATCCAATAACTACAATAAAAAAATATATATATATTTTTTTACAAATACTAAATAATGTGCAGAGCAGGTAGTCCTCGGACCACAGGTTGAAAACTGCTGGTCTGAAACAAAGTCAGCTGAGGTCAAAACACACACACCCTCCCTCCACACACACACACACTAACCAAGTTGAACTGGTCTGGTACACCATTAAGAAGTCAGCTTGATCTTACAATCAGCTTGCCAGTCCAGGCTAATCCTGACAGTTATATTGTTCTGGGGGCTGTGTGTGTGTGGGGGGAGTGAGTGTTTTTTCTGATTCTGTACATGTGGCAGAAGGCTGGCACAGAGAACAGAGCAGAGACTACTGGGAAAATAAACTGGGTGTGTTTGTGTTTCTCTCTCTCTCTCTCTCTCTCTCTCTCTCTCTCTCTCTCTCTCTCTCTCTCTCTCTCTCTCGCGCTCTCTCTCTCTCTCTCTCATCCTCTCTCTCTCTCTCTCTCTCTCTCTCTCATCCTCTCTCTCTCTCTCTCTCTCTCTCTCTCTCTCCCTCTCTCTCTCTCTCATCCTCTCTCTCTCATCCTCTCTCTCTCTCATCCTCTCTCTCTCTCTCTCTCTCTCTCTCTCTCTCTCTCTCTCTCTCTCTCTCTCTCATCCTCTCTCTCATCCTCCCCACGCCCCAGTGCCCACCATGTGTATGTGTGTGTGTCCACCAGCCTTCTCATCAGCATTCCAGTAGTAGGACCAGGAGTCAGTCTGCCCGACAGCGCTGTGTGTGTGTGCCCGTCCCAGCCCAACAGCACTAGCTACCCTGACAAGCAGAACAGCAAATATTTACACCCGCTCACGGAGAGCACTCCACACCCTTCTCTCTCTATCCCTCTCTCCTCCTCCCTCCCTCGTTCCCACTATATAGGGAATAGGGTGCCGTTTGGGACAAAGTCAGAGATTGGCAGAGATGTGTACAATGGCCCGTAGCAACATCGTAGCACTAGTAATAAAGGTTTCACCATTCTCTGAGACTGAGTCAGTTGCTCAGTTATTTATTACAGACCTACAGGGTGGGACTGAAGTACTCACAATTTGAATTATACACTGACTCTTGGGGATGCCTGACGTTGACGTCTTTGACAATTGTGTGTTTGTGTGTCTGTGTATGTGTCTGGGTGTGTGTCTGTGTGTGTGTCTGTGCTAGAGAGAGAGATAGAAAGAGAGGTAGAGAGAGAGAGAGGCAGAAAGAGCTAGAGAAAGAGAGAGTGATATAGATAAAAAGAGAGGTAGAGGTAGAGAGAAAGGAAGAGAGAGGCAGAAAGAGAGAAAGTGGGCAGAGGGAGAAAGAGAGCGAGAGCGAGAGAGAGAGAAGGGAGTGAGAGAGAAAGAGAGAGAAGAGAGAGTGAGAGGTTGAGAGAGCAAGAAAGAGAGTAGGTGAAAGAGAGAGCATAGAGTGAATGGGGAGAGATGGGGGAGAGAGAGGGAGAGACAGGGAGAGAGAGATATTGAGCGAGAGAGAGGGAGAGATAGCAAGAGAGAGAGACTGCAGATACATAGAGACTCCATTCAGCCCTTCCCTCCACCCCCTCCCCACTGGAGTCACAGCAGGCTGTGAAAAGACAGAAATCCCCCTCTCCTCTCCTCCGTCTCTCCTTCTCTCCATCCCCCCATGGCAGCCCCACCCTGCTGTCTCATACACACACTGTAAGCTCTACAAACATAGCATCTCATAGCCCCAAACATTGCCCTGTGTGTGTGTGTGTGTGTGTGTGTGTGTGTGTGTGTGTGTGTGTGTGTGTGTGTGTGTGTGTGTGTGTGTGTGTGTGTGTGTGTGTGTGTGTGTGTGTGTGTGTGTGTGTGTGTGTGTGCGAGCGAGCATGTGTGACAGTTGGGTGTGGATATGTTAGTGTGAAAGACTGAAAATTGCTTGTTTCCTCGCAGCAAATGCTTTTCTCACATGCTCATGGTCCCACAATTAGAGATTTGCAGACTGACACGTATACAGATGCCCTCTTGCTCACACACACACACACACACACACACACACACACACACACACACACACACACACACACACACACACACACACACACACACACACACACACACACACACACACACACACATACATACATACATACAGAACCTCGTTTCCCTTCCTTCTCAATTTACAGGCAGAGACATGAGTAGAAACAGCTGTAGTTAAACGATAGACATAGGGGTGTGTGTGTGGGTGTGTGTGGGTGCAGCTAGATGGAAACATGCTTCCTCTCATCTTGACTCTATACCCAGAGACCCCTGCAGCTACCCACAATGCAGAACTACCTGCCTGCTATCCATCCTGCTTATGTGGATCTATACTGGATCTCAAACAGACTGATAATAAGCTTCCAGCAGCAGAAACATGGGCGTATAGTACATCTGGGCGTATAGTACATCTGGGCGTATAGTACATCTGGGCGTATAGTACATCTGGGCGTATAGTACATCTGGGTGTATAGTACATCTGGGCGTACAGTACATCTGGGCGTATAGTACATCTGGGTGTATAGTACATCTCACGTTGGTTGGAACACTGACAATTCCACCAGAATGGTGTTGCATCCCTCCAACAGACTTCCAGACACTTATAGCATCTATGGTGCATTGTAGCTGTTCTGGCCACTATTAAGGCACTTTGTGTTGGTGTTTCCTTTATTTTGGCAGTTACCCGTACATTGGCCCTGAGACTCAGTTAACGCAGGTTTCATATTCTAGCTACTGCAGATGCTACTGGTCCCAAATGTGTTGCAACTCTGGTATTACAATACAGTAACAGTAACTAAGACAAAAGACGCGTTGGCTTAAAACTGGCTTCCTGTTTGAGCATCCATAGATGACAGGGATCCTAAATGTGTCATAACAACGGACATTTCACCCCGTGGAACTAACTGTATGGAGACAAAAGACATAAAAGAAGCAACTAACACGTCTCCTGATCCAGGAAGCTAGATGCTGTGGATCGCAAATGTATCGTAACACCGGGGTAAATCTATACTGGTAATGTGTCAACAGTAGGCCTCAATACTGAACTAACAGTTCCAGCATATACAGCTGCTATGGATCCCACATCTCATAACACCAGTATCGTCAATAGTAATTCTAGCGACACAGAAATGATACTGGTACTCGAGGGACATGTAGCAGCACCATCCATGACCTATATAGAGTACACCTTCACATGGTGTAATTGATCTGTCGTATCGTCTTACTGAGTGAACAGTGTTAACCGCAGCGGTTCCCATCGGCTCATTAGAAGGTATTGTTGCTAGCGATGCTGTACGGATAGTGTTGACACGTGATGCCTTCTGACACCAGATATGTATATTATTGGATGAGGAAGGATACAAAAGGTTACTGACGGAGGCTTGAATTTCACGCAAAACAGTGAGGTGTGTCACAGTCAAGATGCTGTGAATGACTGCTGCAGTGTGTGTGTGGTGTGTGTGTGTGTGTGTGTGTGTGTGTGCATGCATTTTCTGTGCGTGTATACTACTATTATTGTGTACGTGTGTGTGTGTCGGTGTGTGCATGTTAGCATGTTATATGCATGTGTGTACACAGTGGTGGAAAAAGTACCCTATTGTCATACTTGAGTAGAAGTAAAGATACCTTAATACAAAATGACTCAAGTAAAAGTGAAAGACTAAAAGTGAAACACTACTTGAGTAAAAGTCTAAAAGTATTTGGTTTTAAATATACTTAAGTATCAAAAGTAAATGAATTGCTAAAATGTTAAAGTATAAATCATTTCATATTCCTTATATTAAGCAAAGCAGCTGGCCACATTTTCTAGTTTTTTATTTAATTACGGATAGCCAGGGGCACGCTCCAATTCAGACATCATTTACAAACGAAGCATGTGTTTAGTGAGTCCGCCAGATCAGACGCATGTAGGGGTGACCAGAGATGTTCTCTTGATAAGTGTGTGAATTAGACAATTTTCCTGTCCTGCTAAGCATTCAACATGTAACTAGTACTTTTGGGTGTCAGTAAAAAGTAAAAAGTAGATCATTTTCTTTAGGAATGTAATGAAGTAAAAGTAAAAGTAGTCAAAAATATGAATAGTAAAGTAAAGTACAGATACACAAAAGAACTACTGAAGTATTTTTAAGTACTTTACACCACTGTGTGTACATGTGTTCAATGTGTGACCTGGACTGCTTACTAACCTGCAGCTGTCATCCTTAGGATCTCCTTGCAGCGATGCTGCCGCCCTGGCCAGGCCCATACGAGCAAACGCATGGTAGAGTGTGAGCTGTGTGTCGCTCAGGGTCGCGACCCCGTCCACCTCGTCAAACGCACTCTCCCAGTAGGCCTGGAGGCCAGGGGTCCCCCGGGGCATAGGTCCAAACAGGTAGCCATCTAGTTGGTTCACTATCTCCTGGTTAACACTGGCTTCAAACTTCCTGGCGAAGAACGTAGGACGGGCCGTTTGCTGTGAGGAAATGGAGGGAGGAGGAGAGAGAAAAACAGAGAGAAGATTATAGAAATGGTGGCTTGCTGGGAACGACTGCAGAATGGGAGATGGAGTGGAAGTGAGTGGGAGGTTGTGAGAGAGAGAGAGAGAGAGAGAGAGAGAGAGAGAGAGAGAGAGAGAGAGAGAGAGAGAGAGAGAGAGAAAGAAAGAAAGAAAGAAAGAAAGAAAGAAAGAGAGTGTCCATGTGTGTGTGCGATGAGCAGCTTTGATTTAATATTCTCTCCCACATACAGAAGACAACGAGCAGATACACTGCCACGTCATATCACCCTGGTAAACTGTCTCAGTACCCACGTCTTGTCTTCTCTCTCTCTCTCTCTCTCTCTCTCTCTCTCTCTCTCTCTCTCTCTCTCTCTCTCTCTCTCTCTCTCTCTCTCTCTCACGCACGCCTGCACGCACAACAAATGGCTTGCATTTATTAAGTTTAGGGTTGTGTCTTTCCCACTGTCAGCTACCAGAGCTGGCTGCTTCTTTCAAACACAAGACAAACCACAGAAGAAGAAGACTTCCTGTTCCCTTTGTACTTCCTGAAACAACAGGGAATCCACAGGAGAAAAATAATCCTCCCTGGCTTCTTACCTTTATCTCTCTCCAATCCCTCTCTCTCTCTCTCTATCCCCCGCTTGCCGATCTCCATGACAACAGACATAAAACACTCAGGAGTCAGTCTGAATTCTCTCCTAAACAACTCTCTCTATCTGTGCCACTAGGGCCTTGTTGTTAAGGAGGGGTTTTGGGACTAACTTTTTAGATGCATCACATCGTTGTTCCTCGCTAGAGAAAGTGTGTGTGTGTGTTTGTGAGAGAGAGAATGTGTGTGTGTGAGAGGGGGTATCAGAGCGTGTGGGTGAGTGTGTGTTTGTGAGAGAGAGAATGTGTGTGTGTGAGAGGGAGTGTCAGAGCGTGTGGGTGAGTGTGTGTTTGTGAGAGAGAGAATGTGTGTGAGAGGGAGTGTCAGAGCGTGTGGGTGAGTGTGTGTTTGTGAGAGAGAGAATGTGTGTGTGTGAGAGGGAGTGTCAGAGCGTGTGGGTGAGTGTGTGTTTGTGAGAGAGAGAGTGTGTGTGTGTGAGAGGGAGTGTCAGAGCGTGTGGGTGAGTGTGTGTTTGTGAGAGAGAGAATATGTGTGTGTGTGAGGGAGTGTCAGAGCGTGTGGGTGAGTGTGTGTTTGTGAGAGAGAGAATGTGTGTGTGTGTGAGGGAGTGTCAGAGCGTGTGGGTGAGTGTGTGTTTGTGAGAGAGAGAATGTGTGTGTGTGAGAGGGAGTGTCAGAGCGTGTGGGTGAGTGTGTGTTTGTGAGAGAGAGAATGTGTGTGTGTGTGAGGGAGTGTCAGAGCGTGTGGGTGAGTGTGTGTTTGTGAGAGAGAGAATGTGTGTGTGTGAGAGGGAGTGTCAGAGCGTGTGGGTGAGTGTGTGTTTGTGAGAGAGAGAGTGTGTGTGTGTGAGAGGGAGTGTCAGAGCGTGTGGGTGAGTGTGTGTTTGTGAGAGAGAGAGTGTGTGTGTGTGAGAGGGAGTGTCAGAGCGTGTGGGTGAGTGTGTGTTTGTGAGAGAGAGAGTGTGTGTGTGAGAGGGAGTGTCAGAGCGTGTGGGTGAGTGTGTGTTTGTGAGAGAGAGAGTGTGTGTGTGTGAGAGGGAGTGTCAGAGCGTGTGGGTGAGTGTGCCTGTAAGTTTGTGTGGGTGATTGGATGCATCCCGTTTCTCGCTAGAAAAACAAGGAGTGTCACGTCCACACTTTAAGAGGCATTTCGCTACTTTGCTTATGGCCCACTGAAATGGTTTTGAATGGCTGTGGGAGGCACTTACTGAAATGGCTTTGAATGGCTGTGGGAGGCACTTACTGAAATGGAAAGGGACTGGTGACGGGACTATAAAAGACAACTTTGGAAGGAGGTGGGAAAAAGATGAATGAAGGCTCATAAGTGCTGATGTCAACAATGGCTAATTGGCGTATGTAAATGAGTTTTCTCTAGAAGATGGCGTGTGCAGTGTTTTCCACTAGCGCCGGCTGTCGGCTATACAACCCATTACAGTCATTTTCAGCCAGGTACTTTTTCCACTTAAATTACTTTTCAATTTGCTAGTCAGAAAAAAGTCTGCCGATCCCTCTCCCGCTAGAATGAACGATATGCATCCTCTAGCCATCTACTGATAGGACAGGCGCCTGTCAGTCACGAAGTGAGCGATGACAGGAAAACACCGCTGGTTTGACAGTCTGCTGTCTGCCCCGCCTCTCGGTACTTGGGTGTGTGTTGTGTGTTCTGTGGTTGCAGTCAAATGTCTTTACACTACAGGTTGGTGGCACCTTCATTGAGTAGAATGGTCTCGTGGTACTTACAGGAACAATAGGTAGGCTAGTAGAGAGAGAGTCTCACACTGGTCCAAAATATGATACAAGAAAACAGATTGAATCGTTTTAAAAGCTATTGATACTTATATGGTATTTTTATATGGTATTTTCAAAATGAATGATATAGTACTATTGATTTAATCAACGTGTTGACAATGGAGAGGTCAACTGCTGCTTTCTGTGTAGGAAAGCCCATGTTTAACACCTGCTTCATTCTTCAATCATACCTCTATTACAGACAGCTGAGAAAATGCCTCTTAAAAGGAAGCTTGTAGCCCGTGGAAAGTCAGCAGACTCTTACAGGATTCTTTAAAGGCTCAGTGAAGGCAAACTGATTCTATGTTATTTATATCAGTGTTATTTCCTGACAGTTGCTGGTTGAAAATACAATCTAGTGTTAGAATGTACCAGAGTCCACCAAAATAGAGCTTGTTCAGCACAAAAAATATCATCTTAATCCCCCTCCCCCCAGCCCTGGGGAGCCTGTCTGGGTACTTTGTCTATTAGGCTGCCTACTCCTTGTGCTTGTGGAAAACACTGTGTGAGTGGGGTGTTAGGATGATGGATGGATGAAGGGTGGAGGATATGACTAATAGTACTCTCTCTGTTTGTCTCTGTCTCTATGTCTTCCTCTATCTCTCTCTACGTCTGCCTCTCTGCCCCTCCGTGTCCCTCTCTCAGTCTCTCCATCTCTCCCTCCATCCCTCTCCCTCCATCCCTCTCTCTTCATCTTTCTCTCCACCCCTCTCTCTCCACCCCTCTCTCTTCATCTCTCTCTCCATCCCTCTCTCTCCACCCCTCTCTCTCCATCCCTCTCTCTCCATCTCTCTCTCCATCCCTCTCTTTTTTCTTGTCTCTCTCCATCTCTCTCACACACACTCTTCATCTATCCCTCTCTCCCCATCCCCTGCTTCACGCTGACGAGGGCAATGGTTGACAGTAGCTCATGAACATTTTGCCCTGCTCCCTCAATCTCCCTCTTTCCCTCCTTCTCCTCTCTTCCTCTATATCTCCATCCCTTGCTTCTTGCTGTGGTTGACAGTAGCTCATGAGAACTCTCTCAGCAGCCTCCGCTGCTTGGCAGACACACAGCCAGTCCTTTCAGTTCCATACACCTCAGACAGGGAGGGGAAACTATTCACCCTCATCTCCTCCCGCTGTACATTCCTAGTGTGAGAGATAATGACGGCCCATTGGGCCCAGACCTGGCAACCCATTGCTTATCTGGCAACCGGTGACATTCTCGCACCAGGGCAGCAACTGTGGAACTTGGCGGCGGTTCTCACGCCCCCTCACACGATTTATTAACCCAACTTCCACAGGTACAGTTCATCAGGTGAGGGAAATCAGAGGGTGGAAAGACGGCGGCGAGGTACACGATCTAGCTATGAAAGGTTCTCTCTGTTGTCTGTAACAGGTGAGACCTTCTCCGCCTCATCTCCTCCGTCCTGTCTTTCTTTCTCTCCTCTTTTTTTTCTTCCTTCTCGCAGATCTGTCCGTTTCTTCACCGAAGCAACACAACACCCCCACAGACTTATTAAGAGGACTCCTCCACACCACACATAACCATTAATAGGGACACTAGACACCCACTCCTATACCACAGATAGAACTAGATACGTGTCCAGTACTGGACACTACACAGTCCTCCTCAGTAAATTCTGAATCATGAGCAGCTTCTAGCCTAAATATAGCCTCTCTGTCAGTCTATACTAGAGCCTACTGAGCGTGGAAAACCCACACTTGATAGGATATTAATTAAGTCCTATTAATACAGTGGACTGACTGGTAGGAGGTAGGAGGTCTGCACTGTGCCCAGTGTGTTCTGTATACTGTAATGAATCACACGCACACACTGTTCCTAGGCATTTTATACTGTAATAATACTGTCAGTGTGCTCCAGTCATGCCAGAATTCCAAGGGAGAGCCAGAGAGTCAGGGTTGGCATTAGGGTTGGCAGCCAACAGGGCCAGACAGTAGACTAGGCAGAGGGCAGCAAGCTGGCATAGAGACTAGTTAGGTCAGCACTATGACTTTGGATGTATTCAAGTGTGTGTGTGAGAGAGAGAGAAAAGTATGCGTGTGTGTGTGTGTGTGTGTGTGTGTGTGTGTGTGTGTGTGTGTGTGTGTGTGTGTGTGTGTGTGTGTGTGTGTGTGTGTGTGTGTGCGTGTGTGTGAGAGAGAGAGAGACATATGTGAAAGAGAGATGTGTGTGTTTATACTGTATTTTTATGTGTGTGTATATGTTTTGTGTGTGTACATGTACGTACATGTGTGCATGTGCGTGTGTGTGTGCGTGTGCGTGTGCGTGTGCGTGTGCGTGTGCGTGTGCGTGTGTGTGTGTGTGTGTGTGCGTGTGCGCGTGCGTGTGCGTGTGCGTGTGCGTGTGCGTGTGTGTGTGTGTGTGTATGATACCATGTCTCACCTGGAAGCGGTGGAAGTCGGCAGGTTTGAAGTCGTTGGGGGAGCAGCCGCACCAGTCCACTATGTGTTTGTACTGACACTTACATCCCAGCTTCCTGTTCCAGTTGGTGATACGCAGGTTGTTGTCCACCATGCTCTCACAGTGAGCACTGTTCTCCAGCACCGTGTGGAAGAACGACTGAGGAGAGAGAGAGGAGAGAGAGGAGAGAGAGAAGAGAGAGAGGAGAGAGAGAGTGGGTGAAGTGTAGTGTAGGCCGAGGAGAGGAGAATGAAGGATGACGTGGACACCTGGAACACTTAACCACAAACATCTCCTGTTCCTCAAACCATCTCCTCCAAGCCCTTACGTAGTGTCCTTAGGACTGCTGTGTGTCGGTGTGTGTGTAGGTGTGTGTGTAGGTGTGCATACCTCAGCGAGCAGAAGTATATAGTTGTATGTGGGTGTGTGTGTGTTTCTTACCTCGGCGGGCAGCAGTGTGTAGGTATAGAAGCGCTTCATGTTGGTGACCAGGTCATCTTGGGAGTTTATAACGTACTCCACGAACGGACGATTGAGCAGGAACCAATCAGAACCGCCGTCCACAGAAATGCCTTCTGGGATTTTGCGGTCGCCAAGTCGCCACATGTGGGTGTCGCACTCAAAGAAAAGCCGGTCCAGACCTTGTTTGCGGATAAACCTGGTTGACCAAAAAAACACATGGTTAAACCTATAGCGACCACAAACACACAACCACACAAACATGGTTAAACCTATAGCGACCACAAACACACAACCACATAAACATGGTTAAACCTATAGCGACCACAAACACACAACCACACAAACATGGTTAAACCTATAGCGACCACAAACACAAAACCACACAAACATGGTTAAACCTACAGCGACCACAAACACACAACCACACAAACATGGTTAAACCTATAGCGACCACAAACACACAACCACACAAACATGGTTAAACCTATAGCGACCACAAACATGGTTAAACCTATAGCGACCACAAACACACAACCACACAAACATGGTTAAACCTACAGCGACCACAAACACACAACCACACAAACATGGTTAAACCTATAGCGACCACAAACACACAACCACACAAACATGGTTAAACCTACAGCGACCACAAACACACAACCACACAAACATGGTTAAACCTATAGCGACCACAAACACACAACCACACAAACATGGTTAAACCTATAGTGACCACAAACACACAACCACACAAACATGGTTAAACCTATAGCGACCACAAACAGACAACCACACAAACATGGTTAAACCTACAGCGACCACAAACACACAACCACACAAACATGGTTAAACCTATAGCGACCACAAACATGGTTAAACCTATAGCGACCACAAACATGGTTAAACCTATAGCGACCACAAACAGACAACCACACAAACATGGTTAAACCTACAGCGACCACAAACACAACCACACAAACATGGTTAAACCTATAGCGACCACAAACACACAACCACACAAACATGGTTAAACCTATAGCGACCACAATCACACAACCACACAAACATGGTTAAACCTATAGCGACCACAAACACACAACCACACAAACATGGTTAAACCTACAGCGACCACAAACACACAACCACACAAACATGGTTAAACCTATAGCGACCACAAACACACAACCACACAAACATGGTTAAACCTATAGCGACCACAAACACACAACCACACAAACATGGTTAAACCTACAGCGACCACAAACACACAACCACACAAACATGGTTAAACCTATAGCGACCACAAACAGACAACCACACAAACATGGTTAAACCTACAGCGACCACAAACACACAACCACACAAACATGGTTAAACCTATAGCGACCACAAACACACAACCACACAAACATGGTTAAACCTATAGCGACCACAAACATGGTTAAACTTATAGCGACCACAAACATGGTTAAACCTACAGCGACCACAAACACACAACCACACAAACATGGTTAAACCTATAGCGACCACAAACACACAACCACACAAACATGGTTAAACCTATAGCGACCACAAACACAACCACACAAACATGGTTAAACCTACAGCGACCACAAACACAACCACACAAACATGGTTAAACCTACAGCGACCACAAACACACAACCACACAAACATGGTTAAACCTACAGCGACCACAAACACACAACCACACAAACATGGTTAAACCTACAGCGACCGCAAACACACAACCACACAAACATGGTTAAACCTATAGCGACCACAAACACACAACCACACAAACATGGTTAAACCTACAGCGACCACAAACACACAACCACACAAACATGGTTAAACCTATAGCGACCACAAACACACAACCACACAAACATGGTTAAACCTATAGCGACCACAAACACACAACCACACAAACATGGTTAAACCTATAGCGACCACAAACACAACCACACAAACATGGTTAAACCTATAGCGACCACAAACACACAACCACACAAACATGGTTAAACCTATAGCGACCACAAACACACAACCACACAAACATGGTTAAACCTACAGCGACCACAAACACACAACCACACAAACATGGTTAAACCTATAGCGACCACAAACATGGTTAAACCTATAGCGACCACAAACATGGTTAAACCTATAGCGACCACAAACAGACAACCACACAAACATGGTTAAACCTACAGCGACCACAAACAGACAACCACACAAACATGGTTAAACCTATAGCGACCACAAACACACAACCACACAAACATGGTTAAACCTATAGCGACCACAAACACACAACCACACAAACATGGTTAAACCTATAGCGACCACAAACACACAACCACACAAACATGGTTAAACCTATAGCGACCACAAACATGGTTAAACCTATAGCGACCACAAACATGGTTAAACCTATAGCGACCACAAACACAACCACACAAACATGGTTAAACCTACAGCGACCACAAACACACAACCACACAAACATGGTTAAACCTATAGCGACCACAAACACACAACCACACAAACATGGTTAAACCTATAGCGACCACAAACATGGTTAAACCTATAGCGACCACAAACACAACCACACAAACATGGTTAAACCTACAGCGACCACAAACATGGTTAAACCTACAGCGACCACAAACACACAACCACACAAACATGGTTAAACCTATAGTGACCACAAACACACAACCACACAAACATGGTTAAACCTACAGCGACCACAAACACACAACCACACAAACATGGTTAAACCTATAGTGACCACAAACACACAACCACACAAACATGGTTAAACCTATAGCGACCACAAACATGGTTAAACCTACAGCGACCACAAACACACAACCACACAAACATGGTTAAACCTATAGTGACCACAAACACACAACCACACAAACATGGTTAAACCTACAGCGACCACAAACACACAACCACACAAACATGGTTAAACCTATAGCGACCACAAACACACAACCACACAAACATGGTTAAACCTACAGCGACCACAAACACACTACCACACAAACATGGTTAAACCTATAGCGACCACAAACACAACCACACAAACATGGTTAAACCTACAGCGACCACAAACACACTACCACACAAACATGGTTAAACCTATAGCGACCACAAACACAACCACACAAACATGGTTAAACCTACAGCGACCACAAACACACTACCACACAAACATGGTTAAACCTATAGCGACCACAAACATGGTTAAACCTATAGCGACCACAAACATGGTTAAACCTATAGCGACCACAAACATGGTTAAACCTATAGCGACCACAAACATGGTTAAACCTATAGCGACCACAAACACACAACCACACAAACATGGTTAAGTTGGTTTCTTTTACACAAAACCACTAACTTGATTTGATTTATATAAACGTATGTTACACTCAACTATATACACTTATTGTTGCTTAATTTGTCCTTTATTTAACCTTTTTCCAGAGACTGGGAGAAAACAAGGGCAAAAAATGTTTTTATAATCTAACCTATCACTGCTGCTGTTTACAGAAATGCATACAAACTGAACAAAACATGTGGTGACATGTTTATCAACACTTACAAACAAAGTTCCATATAGCCTAGTGGTTAGTATATGTTCTGCTTGGAAAACATGATTGTATGTTCAATGTTCACCAATTTCCCTTCACGGTGTACACTCAGTATACCCTCCTAGTAGCTTTGAGAGAGCATAGGGAGAGAATAACATCCTATACATGTTTCCCTCACACTAACAACGTGTGACTCATGTGAAGCACCAAGTGTTGCAGTAGGTGTCAAGTTCAGGTCAAACGGACTGTTTCCCTAAGTCCTTGAAGGTCTTAAAGCCAGCTGCTATCCACCACAGAAACAAACTTGTATAGTCTGTATACATCACCATTTGATTCCTATAGAAACAGCTACAGTGGGAAGGAAAAGTGTGGGAAGGAAAAGTATGTGAACCCTTTGGAATTATCTGTATTTCTGCATAAATTGGTCATCAAATTTGATCTGATCTTCATCTGAGTCACAACAATAGACAAACATAGTGTGCTTAAACTAATAACACACAAATTATTGTATTTTTCTTGTCTATATTGAATACATAATTTAAACATACACAGCGTAGGTTGGAAAAAGTATGTGAACCCCTAGGCTAATGACTTCTCCAAAAGCTAATTGGAGTCAGGAGTCAGCTAGCCTGTCACGTTCCTGACCTGGTTTCTGTTATTTTTGTATGTGTTTAGTTGGTCAGGACGTGAGTTGGGGTGGGCATTCTATGTTTTGTGTATCTATGTTAAGTGTCAGTGTTAATTGACCTTGTATGGCTCTCAATCAGAGGCAGGTGGTTTACGTTTTCCTCTGATTGAGAACCATATATAGGTAGGTTGTTTCACATTGTTTGTTTGTGGGTGATTGTCTTCCGTGTCTGTGTCTGCGCACCACACGGGACTGTTTCGGTTTGTTCGTTCGTTAGTTGTAGTCTGTACCTGTTCGTGCGTTCTTCATGTTATATGTAAGTTCTCATGTTTTAGGTCAGTCTACGTCGTTATTTGTTTTGTAGTTTATTCAAGTGTTTTTTCGTGTTTTCGTTTTCGTCTGTAAATAAATCATTATGTATTCACAACCCGCTGCATTTTGGTCCTCCGATCCTTCTCTTGTCACGACTTCAACCGAGGCAGGCTCTCCTTCCCGTTCGGGTGGCGCTCGGCGGTCGTCGTCACCGGCCTACTAGCTGCCACTGACTCTTTTTCCTCCCCCTCCTTATGTGTTTATTTGTATCACCTGTGTTCAGTTAATTGTTAATTAGTGTGGCTTTATTAGTCAGCCAGCCCGTACGCTTCTTTGTGCGGGATTGTTTCATTGTGGCTTTTGGATTTCGGGAGTGGATGTTATTATTGTGGACTGGGTTTGTTTATCGTGTCGTTGGACCGTTGTGTGTGACACCCAGTACGTCCGTGTTGGACATTGTGTTTGCAAGTTGAGTATTAAAAGACTCAACATATTGAAGCTCTGCTGTTCCTGCATCTGACTTCGCACCTCCCGACACTCAGAGCGTTACAGAATCCCGCACCAGAAAATGGAGTCAGCAGGAGCAGCAGCCAACCCTCTCCCATCGATGGAGGAACGGGTTCTCCACCACACCACCGTCCTCCATCGGATCGGATCAGCCATGGACCAGATGATGGAGAGAATGGAGCGATGGGAGAGGAGTGGGCTCCTCTCTCCACCTTCGGCTCCCCTTCCTCAGGACTCTCCATCCCCCGGCTCCAGCGCGCTCCGTCTTACGCTCCCGAGGGATTATGATGGAGCGGCGGCAGGGTGCCAGGGGTTCTTACTCCAGCTGGAGCTATACCTGGCCACTGTTCGCCCCACTCCCTCGGGAGCGGAGAGGGTGAGTGTCCTCGTCTCCTGCCTAACGGGTCGTGCTCTGGAGTGGGCCAACGCAGTCTGGAATGGCCCGGACTCAGCGAAGGAGCACTACCCGGAGTTTACCCGTCGTTTTCGTGTCGTGTTTGACCACCCCCCAGAGGGCCGAGCGGCGGGTGAGAGACTATTTCATCTCAGGCAGGAGAAGAGGAGCGCACAGGATTTCGCGCTGGAGTTCCGGACCTTGGCCGCGGGATCAGGGTGGAACGACAGGGCCCTTATTGACCACTACCGGTGTAGTCTCCGGGAGGACGTCTGCAGGGAGCTAGCGTGTCGAGACATCGCTCTGTCTTTAGATGAGCTTATCGACATGTCCATCCGACTGGACAATCTGCTGGCTGCCCGCGGGCGTTCGGAGAGGGTCCTGTGCGTTCCACCACCCAGCGCCCCGGCTCCCATCCCGATGGAGTTGGGAGGGGCCGCGCCTAGGGGTATCGGAGGAGGAGGCCTCCCCTGCACCAGCTGTGGTCGGAGAGGACACACGGCCGATCGGTGCTGGGGGGGTCTGTCTGGGAGTCGAGATGTCAGGCGGAACGCTTCTCGATCACCCCAGGTGAGTCAGCACCAAACTCACTCAGAACCCCCTGTCGGTCACATGTTTGTCTCAATTTTTTTCCTTGATTTTTTCCCCTCTTCCCAGCATAGGGCACTAGTCGATTCAGGTGCAGCTGGGAACTTTATGGATCGCGGACTCGCCCGAGAGTTGGGCGTTCCGCTTGTGCCGATAGATTCTCCCTTTCCCGTGCACTCCCTAGATAGCCGGCCATTAGGGTCAGGGGTGGTCAGGGAGGCCACAGTTCCCCTGGACATGGTGACGCAGGGGAATCATAGGGAACGTATCAGTCTCTTTATTATTGATTTGCCTGCGTTTCCAGTGGTGCTGGGTATTCCCTGGTTGGCCCGGCACAATCCCAGTATTTCGTGGAGACAGGGGGTTCTCCAGGGGTGGTCAGAGGAGTGTTCTGGAAGGTGTCTGGGAGTTTCCATTGGTGCCACGTCGGTGGAGAGTCCAGACCAGGGTTCCACGGTGCGCATTCCCCCCGAGTATGCCGATTTGGCAATCGCTTTCTGTAAAAAGAAAGCGACGAAATTACTACCACATCGACCGGGTAGGGATTGTGCGATAGATCTCCAGGTTAACGCTGCGCTTCCCAAGAGTCACGTGTACCCTTTGTCCCAAGAGGAGACGTTGGCTATGGAGACATATGTCGCGGAGTCTCTGGGACAGGGGTACATTCGGCCCTCCATCTCACCCGTCTCCTCGAGTTTCTTTTTTGTGAAGAAGAAGGAGGGAGGTTTGCGTCCGTGTATTGATTATAGAGGTCTAAATGCCATCACAGTGGGGTTTAGTTACCCACTACCTCTCATCGCTTCGGCGGTGGAATCATTTCACGGAGCGCAGTTCTTTACAAAACTGGACCTCAGGAGCGCGTACAGTCTGGTGCGTATTCGGAAAGGAGACGAGTGGAAAACCGCATTTAGTACCACATCGGGCCACTATGAGTACTGCGTCATGCCGTATGGGTTAAAGAATGCTCCAGCTGTTTTCCAATCCTTTGTAGACGACATTCTCAGGGACCTGCACGTGCAGGGGGTAGTTGTGTATATCGATGACATTCTGATCTACTCAACTACTCAAGCCGCGCATGTATCTCTGGTGCGCAAAGTGCTTGGCAGACTGCTGGAGCATGACCTATACGTCAAGGCTGAGAAGTGTGTGTTCTCCAAACAAGCCGTCTCCTTCCTGGGTTATCGCATTTCCACCTCGGGGGTGGTGGTGGAGAGTGACCGCATAAAGGCCGTGCGTAATTGGCCGACTCCAACCACGGTGAAAGAGGTGCAGCGGTTTTTGGGTTTTGCCAACTACTACCGGAGATTTATCCGGGGTTTTGGTCAGGTAGCGGCTCCCATTACCTCACTGCTAAAGGGGGGCCCGGTGCGGTTGCGGTGGTCAGCGGCGGCGGACGGAGCTTTCAACAGGTTGAAGGCTCTGTTCACGGATGCTCCCGTGTTGGCGCATCCGGATCCCTCTTTAGCATTCATAGTGGAGGTGGACGCGTCCGAGGCTGGGGTGGGTGCCGTGCTATCACAGCGCTCGGGTACGCCACCAAAACTCCGCCCCTGCGCTTTCTTCTCTAGTAAGCTCAGTGCAGCGGAGCGTAACTATGATGTGGGGGATCGGGAGTTGTTAGCGGTGGTCAGGGCTCTGAAGGTGTGGAGACACTGGCTTGAGGGGGCTAAGCACCCTTTTCTCATCTGGACCGACCACCAGAATCTGGAGTATATTCGGGCAGCTCGGAGACTGAACCCGCGTCAGGCAAGGTGGGCCATGTTTTTCACCCGGTTTAGGTTCACGTTGTCCTACAGACCCGGTTCCCAAAACGTAAAGGCTGACGCACTGTCTCGCCTTTACGACACGGAGGATAGGACCACCGAGCCCACTCCCATCATCCCCGCCTCGAGGCTGATAGCGCCAGTGGTATGGGAGGTGGACTCGGACATCGAGCGGGCGTTACGGGCGGAACCCGCGCCTCCTCAGTGCCCGGCGGGCCGTAAGTACGTACCGCTTGGTGTTCGGGACCGACTGATTCGGTGGGCTCATGTCCTACCCTCCTCGGGTCACCCTGGGGTGACGAGGACAGTGGGGAGCCTTCGGGGAAGGTATTGGTGGCCTACCTTAGCTCGGGACGTTAGGGTTTATGTCTCCTCCTGTTCGGTATGCGCTCAGAGTAAGGCTCCTAGGCACCTTCCTAGAGGGAAGTTGCAACCCCTCCCCGTTCCACAACGGCCATGGTCTCATCTGTCCGTGGACTTCCTGACCGATCTTCCCCCTTCTCAGGGAAACACTACGGTTCTGGTAATTGTGGATCGGTTTTCTAAGTCCTGCCGTCTCCTCCCGTTGCCCGGTATCCCTACTGCCCTACAGACTGCGGAGGCCTTATTCACTCACGTCTTCCGGCACTACGGGGTGCCGGAGGACATCGTTTCTGATCGGGGCCCCCAGTTCACGTCCCGAGTATGGAGGGCGTTCATGGAGCGTCTGGGGGTCACGGTCAGCTTGACTTCCGGTTTTCACCCCGAGAGTAATGGGCAGGTGGAGAGAGTGAACCAGGAGGTGGGTAGGTTTCTGCGGTCCTATTGCCAGGACCGGCCAGGGGAGTGGGCGAGATACATTCCCTGGGCCGAGATGGCCCAGAACTCACTACGCCACTCCTCTACTAATGTGTCCCCCTTTCAGTGTGTGTTGGGGTACCAGCCGGTCCTGGCACCATGGCATCCGAGCCAGACCGAGGCTCCTGCGGTGGAGGAGTGGGTACAGCGCTCCAAAGAGACCTGGAGGGCCGTCCAGGAGTCCCTTCAACAAGCTACTAGGAGGCAGAAGAGGAGCGCTGACCGCCACCGCAGTGAGGCTCCCGTGTTTGTACCGGGGGAAAGGGTCTGGCTCTCGACCCGAAACCTACCCCTCCGCTTGCCCTGCCGGAAGCTGAGGCCGCAGTGTGTAGGGCCCTTCAAAGTCCTGAGGAGAATAAACGAGGTGTGTTATCGATTAAAACTCCCTTCCTATTATCGTATTAACCCCTCGTTTCATGTGTCTCTCCTCAGGCCGGTGGTAGCTGGTCCCCTGCAGGACGGTGAGGTGCCGGAGGTCCCTCCCCCCCCTCTGGACATCGAGGGGTCCCCGGCGTACACGATACGGGCCATTCTGGACTCGAGACGCCGGGTGAGGGGCCTGCAGTACCTCGTGGACTGGGAGGGGTACGGTCCGGAGGAGAGGTGCTGGGTACCGGTGGAGGACATTTTGGATCCATCTATGTTAAGGGATTTCCATCGCCTCCATCCGGATCGCCCCGCGCCTCGTCCTCCGGGTCGACCTCGAGGCCGGTGTCGGCGCGCTGCGGGAGCCGCGCGTCAGAGGGGGGGTACTGTCACGACTTCAACCGAGGCAGGCTCTCCTTCCCGTTCGGGTGGCGCTCGGCGGTCGTCGTCACCGGCCTACTAGCTGCCACTGACTCTTTTTCCTCCCCCTCCTTATGTGTTTATTTGTATCACCTGTGTTCAGTTAATTGTTAATTAGTGTGGCTTTATTAGTCAGCCAGCCCGTACGCTTCTTTGTGCGGGATTGTTTCATTGTGGCTTTTGGATTTCGGGAGTGGATGTTATTATTGTGGACTGGGTTTGTTTATCGTGTCGTTGGACCGTTGTGTGTGACACCCAGTACGTCCGTGTTGGACATTGTGTTTGCAAGTTGAGTATTAAAAGACTCAACATATTGAAGCTCTGCTGTTCCTGCGTCTGACTTCGCACCTCCCGACACTCAGAGCGTTACATCTCTCCTCTCCTCGTCCGAGGAGGAGGAAGAACTAGACAATCGTTACATAGCCTGGAGTCCAATCAATGAGACGAGATTGGAGATGTTGGTTAGAGCTGCCCTGCCCTATAAAAAACACTCACAAAATTTGAGTTTGCTATTCACAAGAAGCATTGCCTGATGTGAACCATGCCTCGAACTAAAGATATCTCAGAAGACCTAAGATTAATAATTGTTGACTTGCATAAAGCTGGAAAGGGTTACAAAAGTATCTCTAAAAGCCTTGATGTTCATCAGACCATGATAAGACAAATTGTTTATAAATTGAGAAGGTTCTGCACTGTTGCTACTCTCCCTAAGAGTGGCCGTACTGCAAAGATGACTGCAAGAGCACAGTGCAGAATACTCAATGAGGTTAAGAAGAATCCTAGAGTGTCCGCTATAGACTTACAGAAATCTCTGGAACATGCTAACATCTCTGTTGACGAGTCTACGATACATAAAACACTAAACAAGAATGGTGTTCATGGGAGGACACCACGGAAGAAGCCACTGCTGTCCAAAGAAAACATTGTTGCACGTCTGAAGTTTGCAAAAGTGCACCTGGATGTTCCACAGCGCTTCTGGCAAAATATTCTGTGGACAGATGAAACTACAGTTGAGTTGTTTGGAAGGAACACACAACACTATGTGTGGAGAAAAAAAAGCACAGCACACCAACATCAAAACCTCATCCCAACTGTAAAGTATAGTGGAGTATCATGGTTTGGGGCTGCTTTGCTGCCTCAGGGCCTGGACAGCTTGCTATCATCGACAGAAAAATGAATTCCCAAGTTTATCAAGACATTTTGCAGGAGAATGTTAGGCTATCTGTCCGCCAATCGCAACAGAAGTTGGGTGATGCAACAGGACAACGACCCAAAACACAGAAGTAAATCCACAACAGAAGTGTTTCAACAGATGAAAATACGCCTTCTAGAGTGGCCCAGTCAGTCCTGACCTCAACTCTGTCAGGGTACTGACACAGAACCCCTCCACTGGTTTCTTGGGCTCAGTGCTAGTAAATGATGCTCAACCTGTCTTCATCATAAGGGAGGTTTCTGAGTCAAAGGTGGACAAGGTGATTAGCTCACTAAAGAACTCTAAAGCCAAAGATGTGTTTGGGATGGACTCTACCTTTCTTAAAAACTACAAAGAGTCACTCATTGGCCCCATTACTAAGGTCACCAACACATCTATTGGTCTCGGGGTGTTTCCAAGGGTATGGAAGTCGGCCATAATAACGGCCATCTTTAAATCAGGCGACCCTGCTGACGTGAGTAACTACAGGCCCATTAGTATACTACCTGTGGTGTCAAAGGTTGTTGAAAAGTGTGTAGCAGAACAACTGATTGCCCACCTCAACAACAGCCCCTTCACATTACATTCCATGCAGTTTGGCTTCAGAGCGAAACACTCCACAGAAACGGCCAACTGCTTTCTTCTGGAAAATGTGAAGTCCAAGATGGACAAAGGGGGCGTTGTTGGGGCTGTGTTTCTGGACCTAAGGAAGGCTTTTGATACTGTTAACCATGAGATTCTCATCACAAAATTGTCCAAGTTCAACTTTTCCCCCGATGCCTTGAGATGGATGAAATCATACCTTGAAGGCAGAACTCAGTGTGTCAGAGTGAGCAATGAGCTGTCGCCCACTCTTAGCTATGATGTGGGTGTGCCCCAAGGGTCAATACTGGGGCCCCTCCTGTTCAGCCTGTACATTAATGATCTGCCTTCTGTCTGTACTGGGTCTGAAGTTCAAATGTATGCAGATGATACAGTGATATATGTGCATGCAAAGAGCAAACAACAAGCTGCACAAGAACTCACTACTGTAATGGTCCAGGTTACAAAGTGGCTCAGTGACTCGTGTTTGCATCTCAATGTGAAAAAAACTGTTTGCATGTTCTTCACAAAGAGGGCAACAGATGCTACTGAGCCAGATGTCTATGTGTCAGGGGAGAAGCTCCAGGTGGTATCTGATTTTAAGTACCTTGGCATCATACTTGATTTCAACCTCTCTTTTAAAAAGCATGTGAAAAAGGTAATTCAAATAACCAAATTCAACCTAGCTAATTTCCGATTTATACGAAATTGTTTGACTACAGAGGTAGCAAAACTGTACTTCAAATCTATGATACTCCCCCACTTAACATACTGCTTGACTAGTTGGGCCCAAGCTTACTGTACAACAGTAAGACCTATTCAGTCTGTCTACAAACAGGCTCTCAAAGTGCTTGATAGGAAGCCCAATAGCCATCATCACTGTCACATCCTCAGAAAGCATGAGCTCCTGAGTTGGGAAAATCTTGTGCAATACACCGACGCATGTCTTGTATTCAAGATCCTAAATGGCTTGGCTCCCCCTCCACTCAGTATTTTTGTTAAACAGAAAACCCAAACATATGGCAGCAGATCTACAAGGTCTGCCATGAGAGGTGACTGTATAGTTCCCCTAAGGAAAAGCACCTTTAGTAAATCCGCTTTCTCTGTGAGAGCTTCCCATGTCTGGAATACACTGCCATCAGACACACATAACTGCACCACATATCACACTTTCACAAAATGCTTGAAGACATGGCTAAAGGTCAATCAGATTTGTGAACATGGTCCCTAGCTGTGTGTTGCCGCTTTCCATGTCTGTTGTCTGTAACTTGTGAGGTGTGGAAACACTTTGTTGCTTTTATGAATTTTGTCTTGCTGCTTTTTGTTCTATGTTGCTCTGTCTGTATGCTACGTCTTGCTTGTCCTATGTTGCTATGTCTGTATGCTATGTCTTGTTCTATGTTGCTATTGTCTATATTGTAATTGTTTTTAATAACCTGCCCAGGGACTGCGGTTGAAAATTAGCCGGCTGGCTAAAACCGGCACTTTTACTGAAACGTTGATTAATGTGCACTGTCCCTGTAAAAATAAACTCAAACTCAAACTCAACCTGATTGAGATGCTGTGGCATGACCTCAAGAGAGCAGTTCACACCAGGCAATCCAAGAATATTGCTGAACTGAAACAGTTTTGTAAAGAGGAATGGTTCAAAATTCAACTACAGAAAAAGTTTGGTTGAGGTTCTTGCTGCCAAAGGAGGGTCAACCAGTTATTAAATCCAAGGGTTCACATACTTTTTCGACCCTGCACTGTGAATGTTTACACAGTGTGTTCAATAAAGACATGACAATGTATAATTGTTTGTGTGTTATTAGTTTAAACAGACTGTTTGTCTATTGTTGTGAACTAGATGAAGATCAGATCAAATTTTATGACCAATTTATGCAGAAATACAGGTATTTCCAAAGGGTTCACATGCTTTTTCTTGCCACTGTATATAGGAACAACCTTAATTAATCCACTATCCATCCTATCTCATGCCAGTAGTGGTTTTCTTCAGTCAAGCCTGTCTAACTCCTGGCACACACACATACACACACACATACACACACACATACACACGCCATGGCACACACACAGACACACACCATGGCACAGCACGACAGGCAGCCAGATTGTGATTGGTGTCAGTGTGTGTGTGTGTGTGTGTGTGTGTGTGTGTGTGTGTGTGTGTGTGTGTGTGTGTGTGTGTGTGTGTGTGTGTGTGTGTGTGTGTGTGTACCAGTGATTGGCATGTCATTAAGTAGCGTGATAGGGCATGGAGCGGGGCGGGGGCAGGGCTGGCAGGCAGCACCTCGCAACGGCAACAAGGGAAGGTTAATTAATAAAGCTACAGATGGAGCCTAATTGGATTATGACTCAGTCACCGAGCTGGGGCAAGGAGAATGTGTGTGTGTGTGTGTGTGTGTGTGACAGTGGAGGCTCCTCAGAGGAGGAAAGGGAGGACATCCTCCTCAGTGAATGTACTTTTTTTAAATAGTGAAATATTAAAAGTGATCCTTTTAAGATAAAACTATACTAAATATATTCACACGTCACCAAATAATTTATTAAAACACGCTGTTTTGCAATGAAGGTTTACAGTAGCCTCAACAGCACTCTGTAGGGTAGCACCACGGTGTAGCCAGAGGACAGCTAGCTTCCGTCCTCCTCTTGGTACATTGACTTCAATACAAAACCTAGGAGGCTCATGGTTATCACCCCCTTCCATAGACACATTACTTATGACAACTTCCGGAGGACGTCCTCCAACTTATCAGAGCTCTTGCAGCATGAACTGATGTGTTGTCCACTCATTTAAAGGATCAGAGAATGAATCTAGTACTGAACACATAGGCTACAGCTAGCTAGCACTGCAGTGCATAAAATGTGGTGAGTAGTTGACTCAAAGAGAGAAAGACAATATTTGAACAGTTTTGAACAAATTGATTTCTTCAAAAATGAAGGAGAAGCAAGAAAGAGAGAGCTAGCTATATTTCATTGTGTTTATTTCACTTTCACTTAGACAATCTTTGCTAGCGAATGCAGCTAGCTAGTTTAGCCAACTCAAACACCCGGCTCAAACAGAAAGGGATATCATGTTAGCCAGCTGGCTATGGCTATCCAACACTGGAACTTTTCCAAGTCAAGGTAAGCTTTTGGTTTTATTAATTTATTGCCACCGGGGCCTCCGGTGTAACTGCTAACCTGTTTGCTGACTGTACACACAGTACTGCATGATTGTAGCGGGTTTACTAACGTGTTAGTTCTAGTAGCTATTTTGACTACGTTATGACGTTAGCTAAAATGGTGACAACAATGTAGGCTGTGTTTAACGGTTATGATATGAAGGTTTGGCTTGGAAAGGTTTTTTCGCCTGGTCACAACCAGTGTGATGCACTGAAGTCCACAAGCAAAGGGAACAGGTGAGAGGAGGAGAGCGTGTAGATACAAGAAGGAAGTGATCATGCTGTTTGCATGTGGCTGCTATGAAAGTGAAGCGAGTCTGTTGAAAAACGTTACCTGAATTTTTCCAATAGAAAATCTTGTTTGCAACCGTTGGACTAATGATTACACCCTAGATCAGCTAGATGCAGGCACGAATGTGCAAGGCGGTATTGAATGTGTCACTGTCTGTCGCCTTGACTACTCAAATTTCTCTCTCGACCTGTCCCTCACTCTCCAAGAGTGTGCAAAGCGGTCATCAAGGCAAAGGGTGGCTACTTGAAGAATCTCAAATATAAAATATATTTTGATATGTTTAACACTGTTTTGGTTACTACATGATTCCATATGTGTTATTTCATAGTTTTGATGTCTTCACTATTATTCTACAATGTAGAAAATAGTACAAATAAAGAAAAACCCTGGAATGAGTAAGTGTGTCCAAACTTATGACTGGTACTGTACGTTGCAAACTTTCATTCATAGGCTAGGTTGTAGCAACCTCATGATGGGTATAGGGGCAATTCGTGTATAATTTAGTAACCTAAACCTATCAATGTTACATTGAACTGGGTGAATGGAATATAAATGACAGTCATCCAATATGCTGTAATAGAAATAAGGACGTGCTCATGAAAAATGTATTGTTCTCCCTCATCTTAAACGGCACCGACCGCCACTGGTAGAATACGAATAAGTGAACGTGTTTTAATGTGTCTGTATCATGCTAGTGTGTGTGTGTGCGTGCACCTGTATGTGAGTGTGTATTTATCAGTGCGTGTGCTTGTTAGATCTCACCTGGCGTTGTCTCTGCCGTGGGACTTGATGAAGTTCATGTCTCTGTACTTGGACAGGAAGGCGACCAGCTGGCTGTTGGTTCTGTTAACGACAACCAGGAAGAGATTATTAGAAACCAACCAATCAGTGGAAATGACAGCCAGGAAGATCATAATTACCACCCAATCAAAGAGAGAGAGGTAGAAACCATATGCCATATGATAGTGCAATACAACAGCTTTTTCCTGTCATCACTTTTCAAGGGTTGTCAAGGATACAAAGGGATAGTTGTTAAAGGGGAAGTTCTCTATAAAACCCAAGTATGCCAGCCATTTTCATGGACTCTCACTCATACAACCGCCACTCACTTTTATGCTCAGTTTGATTTTGGGGTGAACTATTGCTTTAACGGAACATTTGATCATTTATTATTTAACTATCCACTATGATCAGGGCCCAGGGTTTTCCAGGACAGTTGGTCAGGAAAACGACTAACCCTAAGTACAAAGACAGTAAACATAACATCCATTTAACAGTTGGCTCAATAACCAACCCCACAGGCACTATACAATACAGCAGCTCAGTGGAGTCAAACCCTTTCTATGCAGTCCAGCCAGGCTAAAAGCTTCTCCTCTGCAGTGCAAGCCATCATTGCCACAGTCAAAGGTATTCTCAACAATACAGATGTCTGCAGGGTGTAAAGCAGGGTAGGGGGAGGCTGTCTGGGCCTTTAGGTGACAGCTCAGTGTGCCTGTCTAAAAGAGCCTAAACTGAAGGGAGGCTGAAGGGATGCATATTAATGCCATTTACTGATGAAGGAGCAATTTCACAGCCCCAAGGCTTTACTTAGCAGATGTAGTGGAACACACACGCACGCACGCACACAAACACATACTGATGTTGTGTAGCAGAACACACGCACACACGCACACACGCACGCACACACGCACACACGCACACACACACACACACACACAGAGCATAGCACAGCGGGGGAAATCCAGGTCACAGCATAGATTTGCCAGAGTTGTGCCATTGTGCCTGAGTGGTCACACAGTCTGTCCAGTGGGTCTGGTTGGTTTGCTGACTGACTGTATGCCCCCAGGGTGCACTCTCTGTCTCTGTCACTATCTGTCTGGCTGGATGGCATTCACACACACTGACACCATAGCCAGTACCACAGAATTACCAGCCAAGCCCATATCACAGCCTTGCAGTCACCCTTATACCAGCACCATAAAAACACACTGCTACCCTGTTGGCATATGCCCTAATTGCACACTCTTAGCCAAATATACTTTACTATACTGTACTATACTGTGCATGTACTGTACTATAATGTACTATACTGTAATATACTGCACCTATACTGTACTGTAATATGCTTTACTATACTGTAATGTACTGTGCTATACTGTACCTATACTGTACTATACAGTAATATACTGTAATGTACTGTACTATACTGTACTGTACTATACTGTACAGTACCTATACTGTACTATACTGTACTGTAATGTATTGTACTATACTGTACCTATACTGTACTGTACTATACTGTACAGTACCTATACTGTACTGTGCTGTAGTATACTGTACCTATACTGTACTATACTGTACTGTACTATACAGTAATATACTGTACTATACTGTACGGTACCTATACTGTACTACACTGTACTATACTGTACTGTACTATACGGTACCTATACTGTACTATACAGTAATATACTGTAATGTACTATACTGTGCTATACTGTACTATACTGTACTATTGTGCTCTTACCACACTTGAATAGTTGACAAGTCCATATCACAAGTTATTTCTGAAACAAAGTTATGCATATACTTTTGGGTGGGTTACAACTTACAACTGACCAAAAGAGGGCGAGAGAGAGTCTATACTACATACCTATAGCGAGTCTTGTCAACATGTATACGGTTCCTAAAATCAACTGGATAGTCTTTAGTAAAACAGACGGATAGTCTTTAATCAGCTGGATAGCCTTTAGTAAAGCAGCTGGATATTCTTTAGTAAAGCAGATGGACAGTATTTAGTAAAGCAGCTGGATATTCTTTAGTAAAACAGACGGATAGTCTTTAATCAGCTGGATAGCCTTTAGTAAAGCAGCTGGATATTCTTTAGTAAAGCAGCTGGATAGCCTTTAGTAAAGCAGCTGGATATTCTTTAGTAAAACAGACGGATAGTCTTTAATCAGCTGGATAGCCTTTAGTAAAGCAGCTGGATAGCCTTTAGTAAAGCAGCTGGATATTCTTTAGTAAAACAGACGGATAGTCTTTAATCAGCTGGATAGCCTTTAGTAAAGCAGCTGGATATTCTTTAGTAAAACAGACGGATAGTCTTTAATCAGCTGGATAGCCTTTAGTAAAGCAGCTGGATATTCTTTAGTAAAGCAGATGGATAGTCTTTCCTAAAGCAGCTGGACAGTATTTAGTAAAGCAGCTGGACAGTATTTAGTAAAGCAGCTGAATAGTCTTTAGTAAAGCAGCTGGATAGTATTTAGTTATGCAGCTGGATAGTATTTAGTAAAGCAGTTATATATTATTTAGTAAAGCAGCTGGATAGTCTTAGTAAAGCAGTTATATATTATTTAGTAAAGCAGCTGGATAGTCTTAGTAAAGCAGTTATATATTATTTAGTAAAACAGCTGGTTAGTCTTTAGTAAAGAGGTTATATATTATTTACTAAAGCAGCTGGATATTCTTTAGTAAAGAAGTTATATATTATTTAGTAAAACAGCTGGTTAGTCTTTAGTAAAGAAGTTATATATTATTTAGTAAAACAGCTGGTTAGTCTTTAGTAAAGAAGTTATATATTATTTAGTAAAACAGCTGGTTAGTCTTTAGTAAAGAAGTTATATATTATTTAGTAAAACAGCTGGTTAGTCTTTAGTAAAGAAGGTATATATTATTTAGTAAAACAGCTGGATATTCTTTAGTAAAGAAGGTATATATTATTTAGTAAAACAGCTGGTTAGTCTTTAGTAAAGAAGTTATATATTATTTAGTAAAACAGCTGGTTAGTCTTTAGTAAAGAAGTTATATATTATTTAGTAAAGCAGCTGGATATTCTTTAGTAAAGAAGTTATATATTATTTAGTAAAACAGCTGGTTAGTCTTTAGTAAAGAAGTTATATATTATTTAGTAAAACAGCTGGATATTCTTTAGTAAAGAAGGTATATATTATTTAGTAAAGCAGCTGGACAGTATTTAGTTAAGCAGCTGGATAGTATTTAGTAAAGCAGCTGGACAGTCTTTGGTAATGGGCTCCCGATGTCACGTTCTGACCTTAGTTCCTTTTTTATGTCTTTATTTTAGTTTGGTCAGAGCGTGAGTTGGGGTGGGCATTCTATGTTGTTTTTCTATGTTTTGTTCTGTTGTTCTATTTCTATGTGTTTGGCCTAGTATGGTTCTCAATCAGAGGCAGGTGTCAGTCGTTGTCTCTGATTGGGAGCCATATTTAGGTAGCCTGTTTTCCTTTGTGTTTTGTGGGTGGTTGTTTCCTGTGTCTGTGTTTGCACCATACGGGACTGTTTCGATTTTCGTTTGTTCATTCACTTTGTTATTTTGTATTTTTGTTGTGTTCAGTTTTATATATTAAAATGGACACTTACCACGCTGCGTATTGGTCCGATCCTCGCTACTCCTCAGACGAAGAGGACGAGAACCGTTACACCCGAGTGGCGCAACATTCTAAGACACTGCATCTCAGTGCTAGAGGCGTCATTACAGACATCCTGTTTCGATTCCAGGCTGTATCACAACCGGCCGTGATTGGGAGTCCCATAGGGTGAAGCACAATTGGCCCAGCGTCGTCCGGGTTTGGCCGGTGTAGGCCGTCATTGTAAATAAGAATTTGTTCTTAACTGACTTGACTAATTAAATAAAGGTTCCATTTAAAGCCGGGGGTTAGAAAAGAGGATAGAAGCAAGACAACACTGGCTATCTTGAAGAGAAAAGCCTGGAAAGAGATCCTCGCTCTGGGACAAAACAACCATGTAACTTATCCCTCCCTCCTCCATCCCTCCATACCAGCCCCCCGGGCAGACACACAGACACCACTACTAGGGCGAGGGGGAGAGGGTATTTGGGCTGGGCCTTTCAGGCTCATCCATGCGGATGGGAGGACATTATCAGAGAATTAGACAGGGAATAATGCCTGTTTCTCTCCTACAGCCTTCAGCCTATACAGACACACTGATTACAACATAGCAGCAGCACCGGACCAGACCAGGGCTAACCCTGCATTCCTTATAGCTTTGGTGCTCTACGGCTGTAGCATATTGTAGGGATTGTCCCTTCATTCCTTACACAGTATCAGTGGAGAAGATGACCATAGGGTGGATCATAGCCTGGTTTTTCTTTTAGTGAGGTACTATGACTGTAGCATAGACTGGTTGGCTTCATTCTACACCTACATGACAGTTGAATTGAACTGAATTGAAGAGGGCTGTCCAAGGCAAGTATAATTTGTCACAGAGTTTTCTTATTTTTGATTGTATCACTGCACAGCCTTGTAGATGAGCAGGAGTGGATTGAGGGAGTGCATTGATGACCAGAGTGTTGTGGGTTAACGTATGTAAATATTGTCTAAATTAGGAAACTTGAGTCAAATCCAAGAAGTGGTCCAAAAAAGCACTTGCTAAGCAAAGATATTACTGTCTGCTACGCCAACATGTAACCCCTCTCTTTCCCCCTTCTCTTACTCACTCTCTTCTGTCTCTTCTATCACTCCCTCTCCCTCCATCTCTCTCCTGATGGGCCTATAAAACCTCCAGTGTCAGCCCTTTCCTCCACCACATCACCGCCATGCAAATGAAGAGAAGAAGAGGAGACAGACAGGAAGAAAGAAACAGCTCATCAGCACACCACACACACTTTCACTCACACAGTGACAGACCCAAGCATACACCCACATTATGCACACCCACACACACGCACACACCCACACACCCACACACCCACGCACACACACACACACACACACACACACACACACACACACACACACACACACACACACACACACACACACACACTTTTACTCACACAGTGACAGACGCAAGCATACACCCACATTATGCACCCACACACCCACGCGCACACGCACACACACACACACACACACACACACACACACACACACACACACACACACACACACACACACACACACACACACACACACACACACGGGCGCACAGTTGCACACACACGCTTGAGCGCCCATAGACAGACAGACGAAAAGACAGACAGACACTGTCACTTTTATGATCGAGCATCAAAATCAGAACTATTCTCACCGTTCTCACACTATCCCATAATATCTACGACAAGCACATATCTACATGGCAACAGACTAAAAGTAAGCTCTTTCGGGAAACATAAATATTTCCCTGAACATTTCCCTGACAGGGTGAACACAAACAGCGGTGTTTCCTGAGCCTGTGTATACAAACCGTGTATATAAACCAACCACACGTGTTGGACTATAAAACAACACAGGGCAACCACCTCTTTCTTTATACCTTCCATCTTAGCTCCAGGTGTTGGACACACAAGGTCCAGTTTCCTTTTTCACAATGGCGATTACAGCAACTAGTGGCCATCTGGGGAAAGTATGTGATCGAAGTCTATGAGGGACTAATGACCATGAGGTTCACAATGGTGTGTATGTGTGACACTCCAGCATTCCAACTACCTCCACAGACAGGTGCAGGCCCTGGCCTCCCTCCAAACCACCTGGAGGATGGCTACCTTCTGGGGCGGTGCCACACACACACACACACACACACACACACACACACACACACACACACACACACACACACACACACACACACACACACACACACACACACACACACACACACACACACACACACACACACACACAAACCACCTGTTGGGAAGTCAATACATATTGACCTCGGGGCAATTAACATGTAATCAGTTCATCATGTAACCTATTCAACTGAGTAAGTAAGCCAGGAGAGGGATTGGAATTCGGGGGGAACAAATGTGTAATCACCTTAAGAAGAACCGGAGATCTACTGTGATTGATCTATTTAAGTTGTTTAGCTCGGGTCTTTGTTGTAAGTCTGCAGTGGTTGTACAGTGAATGTGACAGTATGGATTCCCTGGGGCCTATGGGGTTATATAGCTGTGTGTCTACTGTCTGGTTGTTATTCAGATGGCTTTTGGTGCTGTATCCATCTCTTCATAATGGCTCATTTTAAAGCGTGTCTGAACTGTAAATTATAATTACACAACAAAGGGCGATCAATCTCTCAATATTTTTTATCCATAACATGACCAAACTGGTGTTCAAAGTGTTCAGTTCTGTAATGTCAGAGTCCTTTCATGTCAGGTCACACAGGGACGTGAGCATGTGAAGTAGTATTTCTTCTCTGTCCGACTCCTGGCCACTCAACCCTAACCAGCTTGACTGCTTCGAAGGAGAAGCGGCCCGAAACATCCTGCAACACCAAGACGTTCCATTAAAACCTATTTGCTGTCAACACAGCTGCTGCTACTTCCGTACTTAAACATAGACAGTGCATTCGGAAAGTATTCAGACCCCTTGACTTTTTCCACATTTTGTTACATTACAGCCTTATTCTAAAATGGATTACATTTTTTTTTAAATGCCCTCATCAGTCTATACACAATACCCCATAATGACAAAGCAAAAACAGGTTTAGACATTTTTGCTAATTTATCACAAATAAAAAACAGAAATACCGTATTTACATAAGTATTCAGACCTTTTGCTATGAGACTAAATATTTAGCTCAGGTGTATCCTGTTTCCATTGATCATCCTTGACATGTTTCTACAACTTCATTGGACATGATTTAGAAAGACACACACCTGTCTATATAAGGTCCCACATGATAGTGCATGTCAGTGCAAAAACCAAGCCATGAGGTCAAAGGAATAGATGAACAGAGCAAAGTACAGAGAGATCCTTGATGAAAACCTGCTCCAGAGCGCACAGGACCTCAGACTGGGGCCGAAGGTTCACCTTCCAACAGGACAACAACCCTAAGCACACAGCCAAGACATTGCAGGAGTGGCTTCAGCACAAGTCTCTGAATGTCTTTGAGTGGCCCAGCCAGAGCCTGGACTTGAACCCGATTGAACATCTCTGGAGAGACCTGAAAATAGCTGTGCAGCGACGCTCCCCATCCAACCAGACAGAGAGGATCTGCAGAGAAAAATGGGAAAAACTACCCAAATACAGGTGTGCCAAGCTTGTAGTGTCATACCCAAGAAGACATGAAGCTGTAACCGCTGCCAAATGTGCTACAACAAAGTACTGAGTAAAGGGTCTGAATACTGAATACATTTGTAAAAATGTCTAAAAAACAGTTTTTGCTTTTTCATTATGGAGTAGATTGATGAGGGCGAAAAATGTAATCCTTTTTAGAATAAGGCTGTAACGTAACAAAATGTGGAATTCAAAGGGTCTGAATACTTTCCGAATGCACAGTATGTCAACTATCTGTAAAACCTTGCCCCTCCACCCTAGTCACGTGATGGGGTAGTCTGCAGCGCTGAAGGTAATGAAGAAGTCCCAGCTCCAGTCGGTCATGGTGATCAGGTCTGACATGCTGCTAGCCCCTACCCCCCACCGTCCTCACCCCCTACCCCCCTGTCACCTCCACCCCAGTCACCTGATGGGGTAGTCTGCAGCGCTGAAGGTAATGAAGAAGTCCCAGCTCCAGTCGGTCATGGTGATCAGGTCTGACATGCTGCTAGCCCCTACCCCCCACCGTCCTCACCCCCTACCCCCCTGTCACCTCCACCCCAGTCACCTGATGGGGTAGTCTGCAGCGCTGAAGGTAATGAAGAAGTCCCAGCTCCAGTCGGTCATGGTGATCAGGTCTGACATGCTGCTAGCACCTACCCCCCACCGTCCTCACCCCCTACCCCCCTGTCACCTCCACCCCAGTCACCTGATGGGGTAGTCTGCAGCGCTGAAGTTAATGAAGAAGTCCCAGCTCCAGTCGGTCATGGTGATCAGGTCTGACATGCTGCTAGCCCCTACCTCCCACCGTCCTCACCCCCTACCCCCCTGTCACCTCCACCCCAGTCACCTGATGGGGTAGTCTGCAGCGCTGAAGTTAATGAAGAAGTCCCAGCTCCAGTCGGTCATGGTGATCAGGTCTGACATGCTGCTAGCCCCTACCTCCCACCGTCCTCACCCCCTACCCCCCTGTCACCTCCACCCCAGTCACCTGATGGGGTAGTCTGCAGCGCTGAGGTTGATGAAGAAGTCCCAGCTCCAGTCGGTCATGGTGATGAGGTCTGCCATGCTGCGGAGGTACATGGTGAGCAGGCTGGCACCGCCCCAGATGGTAGCCATCCTCCAGGGTGTCACCCTCACGTTGGGGTACTGGGAGGCCAGGGCCTGCACCTGTCTGTGAAGGTAGTTGGAGCGCTGGAGGGGGAGAGAAGAGGAAGAGTTTAAAATGTTTCAAACTCATTCCACGGAGGGCCAAGTGTCTGCAGGTTTTTTCTACACCCTTGAACTTGATTGATGAATTAAGGTCACTGGTTAGTAAGGAACTCCCCTCACCTGGTTGTCTAGGTCTTAATTGAAAGGAAAATCCAAAAATCAGCAGACACTAGGCCCTCCATGGAATGAGTTTGACACCCCTGGTTTAAGACAATATCCTACGTATAAGATAATGGTATAGACCAGGGCTCTCCAACCCTGTTCCTTGAGAGCTACTGTCCTGTAGGTTTTCACTCCAACCCCAATCTAGCACAATTGATTCCAGAGCTGGTCCTTGATGTTCTGCCACCATAGGCAAGACCAAAACATACACGTGTATGATTGGTGATCCGGACAGGACCAAAAACCAAAGTCTGTGGAAATCAAGGCTGGTCCGGAACTGCACCCCAAAAATATGTCCAAAAGGCGTCTGCGTGGGTCTATGATTACTGAGGTGTAGCCTACAGTGTTGCCTGAAATGGAATTTTATGAATGTCCATCTATGTGGTAAGCCTACCGTTATGGGGCGGCAGGTAGCCTAGGTAGCCTAGTGGTTAGAGCGTTGGACTAGTAACCAGAAGTTGACAAGGTAAAAATCTGTCGTTCTGCCCCTGAACAAGGCAGTTAACCCACTGTTCCTAGGCCCACATTGAAAATAAGAATTTGTTCTTAACTGACTTGCCTAGTTAAATAAAGGTAAAATAACATTTGTTGAACACCATAAAACCACATCCGGACAGGTCCAAAAGACAACGGCTCGTGCTTACTGGGGTGTAGCCTACCATGTCGGCCAGCAATGTAATTTTATGAATGCCCATCCATGTGGTAGGCCCACAGTTTGTAAAACAGGCTGTTGCATTGGCTTTATTAGTTCTGAATCCTGTGACGAATCAATTTGGCTATGTATGCTCTGAATTTTAGCTAGTAGCTTCCCAACTTTATCAGGAGTTATCACAAACCTATTTGCAATGTGTTTACACAGCGGGGAATACAGAAGTAATTATTTTTTCGATATGATCAGCTTGTCAAAAATGGACGGATACAAACTTGAAACCGCTGATCATGACAATGTGGTGAAACTCCTGGACAACAGTTGTGAGTCCATATTGTCCATCTTACTTTGACCAGTCCAGTTTTTAGGATATGTCGTTTGTTAACATGACAACTCTTTTTGTATTTGATTGAGCACCAATTAGGTTAGGCTATTTGACCGTAGAAACCTACATGAGGTTAAAAGTGTCCGTTTCAGTACATTGTCATACATTTTATCTCCAGCCTGTAGGCTATAGAAGGCCACATACATTTTCTACCATATTCTATATCTGCTACGTTGAAAGAATTTGTCATTGTTTTTGGGTAGAATTATGTGAGGCTTTATTTGTTGTTGTTGGAGTTGCGTCTTGGTCAGTTTAGCTCAGAAAATGCCGCCCTAGTCAATCTGCCGCCATAGGCTGGTCTATATGTATATAGTAGTAGTGTGAGGTGGTAGATGGTAGTCTATAGTCTGGTCTATATGTATATAGTAGTAGTGTGAGATGGTAGTCTATAGTCTTACCTGGTCTATATGTATATAGTAGTAGTGTGAGGTGGTAGATGGTAGTCTATAGTCTATAGTCTGGTCTATATGTATATAGTAGTAGTGTGAGGTGGTAGATGGTAGTCTATAGTCTGGTCTATATGTATATAGTAGTAGTGTGAGATGGTAGTCTATAGTCTTACATGGTCTATATGTATATAGTAGTAGTGTGAGGTGGTAGATGGTAGTCTATAGTCTATAGTCTGGTCTATATGTATATAGTAGTAGTGTGAGGTGGTAGATGGTAGTCTATAGTCTGGTCTATATGTATATAGTAGTAGTGTGAGGTGGTAGATGATAGTCTATAGTCTGGTCTATATGTATATAGTAGTAGTGTGAGGTGGTAGATGGTAGTCTATAGTCTGGTCTATATGTATATAGTAGTAGTGTGAGATGGTAGTCTATAGTCTTACCTGGTCTATATGTATATAGTAGTAGTGTGAGGTGGTAGATGGTAGTCTATAGTCTATAGTCTGGTCTATATGTATATAGTAGTAGTGTGAGGTGGTAGATGGTAGTCTATAGTCTGGTCTATATGTATATAGTAGTAGTGTGAGATGGTAGTCTATAGTCTTACATGGTCTATATGTATATAGTAGTAGTGTGAGGTGGTAGATGGTAGTCTATAGTCTATAGTCTGGTCTATATGTATATAGTAGTAGTGTGAGGTGGTAGATGGTAGTCTATAGTCTGGTCTATATGTATATAGTAGTAGTGTGAGGTGGTAGATGATAGTCTATAGTCTGGTCTATATGTATATAGTAGTAGTGTGAGGTGGTAGATGGTAGTCTATAGTCAGGTCTATATGTATATAGTAGTAGTGTGAGGTGTGGTAGATGGTAGTCTATAGTCTGGTCTATATGTATATAGTAGTAGTGTGAGGTGGTAGATGGTAGTCTATAGTCTGGTCTATATGTATATAGTAGTAGTGTGAGGTAGTAGATGGTAGTCTATAGTCTGGTCGATATGTATATAGTAGTAGTGTGAGATGTGGTAGATGGTAGTCTATAGTCTATAGTCTGGTCTATATGTATATAGTAGTAGTGTGAGGTGGTAGATGGTAGTCTATAGTCTATAGTCTGGTCTATATGTATATAGTAGTAGTGTGAGGTGGTAGATGGTAGTCTATAGTCTATAGTCTGGTCTATATGTATATAGTAGTAGTGTGAGGTGGTAGATGGTAGTCTATAGTCTATAGTCTTACCTGGTCTATATGTATATAGTAGTAGTGTGAGGTGTGGTAGATGGTAGTCTATAGTCTGGTCTATATGTATATAGTAGTAGTGTGAGGTGGTAGATGGTAGTCTATAGTCTTACCTGGTCTATATGTATATAGTAGTAGTGTGAGGTGGTAGATGGTAGTCTATAGTCTGGTCTATATGTATATAGTAGTAGTGTGAGGTGGTAGATGGTAGTCTATAGTCTGGTCTATATGTATATAGTAGTAGTGTGAGGTGGTAGATGGTAGTCTATAGTCTGGTCTATATGTATATAGTAGTAGTGTGAGGTGGTAGATGGTAGTCTATAGTCAGGTCTATATGTATATAGTAGTAGTGTGAGGTGGTAGATGGTAGTCTATAGTCTATAGTCTGGTCTATATGTATATAGTAGTAGTGTGAGATGGTAGTCTATAGTCTGGTCTATATGTATATAGTAGTAGTGTGAGGTGGTAGATGGAGTCTATAGTCTGGTCTATATGTATATAGTAGTAGTGTGAGATGGTAGATGGTAGTCTTTAGTCTGGTCTATATGTATATAGTAGTAGTGTGAGGTGGTAGATGGTAGTCTATAGTCTGGTCTATATGTATATAGTAGTAGTGTGAGGTGGTATATGGTAGTCTATAGTCTGGTCTATATGTATATAGTAGTAGTGTGAGGTGGTAGATGGTAGTCTATAGTCTGGTCGATATGTATGTAGTAGTAGTGTGAGGTGGTAGATGGTAGTCTTTAGTCTGGTCTATATGTATATAGTAGTAGTGTGAGGTGGTAGATGGTAGTCTATAGTCTGGTCTATATGTATATAGTAGTAGTGTGAGGTGGTATATGGTAGTCTATAGTCTGGTCTATATGTATATAGTAGTAGTGTGAGGTGGTAGATGGTAGTCTATAGTCTGGTCGATATGTATGTAGTAGTAGTGTGAGGTGGTAGATGGTAGTCTATAGTCTGGTCTATATGTATATAGTAGTAGTGTGAGGTGTGGTAGATGGTAGTCTATAGTCTGGTCTATATGTATATAGTAGTAGTGTGAGGTGGTATATGGTAGTCTATAGTCTGGTCTATATGTATATAGTAGTAGTGTGAGGTGGTAGATGGTAGTCTATAGTCAGGTCTATATGTATATAGTAGTAGTGTGAGGTGGTAGATGGTGGTCTATAGTCTATAGTCTGGTCTATATGTATATAGTAGTAGTGTGATGTGGTAGATGGTAGTCTATAGTCAGGTCTATATGTATATAGTAGTAGTGTGAGGTGGTAGATGGTAGTCTATAGTCTGGTCTATATGTATATAGTAGTAGTGTGAGGTGGTAGATGGTAGTCTATAGTCTGGTCTATATGTATATAGTAGTAGTGTGATGTGGTAGATGGTAGTCTATAGTCTGGTCTATATGTATATAGTAGTAGTGTGAGGTGTGGTAGATGGTAGTCTATAGTCTTACCTGGTCTATATGTATATAGTAGTAGTGTGAGGTGGTAGATGGTAGTCTATAGTCTGGTCTATATGTATATAGTAGTAGTGTGAGGTGTGGTAGATGGTAGTCTATAGACTTACCTGGTCTATATATATATAGTAGTAGTGTGAGGTGGTAGATGGTAGTCTATAGTCTGGTCTATATGTATATAGTAGTAGTGTGAGGTGTGGTAGATGGTAGTCTATAGTCTATAGTCTTACCTGGTCTATATGTATATAGTAGTAGTGTGAGGTGTGGTAGATGGCCTTGAAAAGTCTCTGGAACTGTCGTGAGGCTCTGCCGTGGACCACCAGGACGAAGGCTATCCTGACGGGGGCCGACGGTGGGCCCTCTGACGAGTCCTCCTCCCACACCACGTTGGCATTGGCCTTACCTGAACAACACAACAATACCGTACAGAGACAGGTTGTTAGTCATTCATACAGAGAATAAAACATGTACCTGTATGTAGAACTCTCTGACGAGTCTTCCTCCCAGACGCTGGCAATTGCCTTACGTGGACAGAATAATAACACACACATTAGGTTCATCGTCTATACTTCATACACTGGAAGGTATACTGAACACGAGGCGCAGTAACTCCAAGGTTACTGAGCTGTTACTGTGCATAGTATGAAGAAGAAGAAGCATGTCACAAGGAGATGAGTGTCATTCACTATGTGACCATAGAGTTCTTTGAACCATGACTAGCAAGGCCACAAGATAGGAATAGGAATCCTAGAACCATTCCTTTGGGTTTGGGGTGGAGTTCGCTTGATAGTGTGTCATCATTGCTCTCTACCACACTCCCAGAATAAGACTTGGAAGTAAGTAGACAATGACTATTCCAACTCACAACCACACAATCAAACAATTCCAGCTCTCTCCAGAAACCATTCAAAAAGCCACACGGATTCATATAGTGGTTTCTTTCCTTCTAATAGTAAACGCCTTAAAAAAATGATTTCCGCTCAGAGCCTCTATCTTGGTCTTGTATTGTGTTCTCCATCAGCAAATAAGTACGAGGGGAATACAATCCAGCACCATTATTACATATGGTGGTTGTTTAGTGTTCACAGGGCCTATGGAATTACAGGAAACACAGAGCTTTATTGAGACGTTATGTTTGTTGACGACAGAGAGGACAAGGTTGTTCAGGAGATAATGACAGTAATCTCGTCCTCTGTGTTGTGAGGGAAGGGGACTTGGTTTCCCAGAGGGCAGTGGTGGACAATGTCACGACTCGCTCTGGTCCCTGGATGGACAGAAAAGAGGGGAGAAGATGGTGGGTGCTTTCACCCTCTTAGGGTGTGCTGTCCCTGAGGTAAAAAGACTACAAGGCGCCCCTCCCGGTTCTTCCCTGTGTCTACAGCAGCGGGGGACGTGGTAAGTGTTTCAACCCCCTTAGTGTATGCTGTCCCAGGGGTAAAAAGATCACAAGGTGCCCCTCCCCTTCTGGCTCTTTCTTCCCTGTGTCTGGACAAGCTAGGATCCTACTGTAATTATCTCAATTGAAGGGCAGGACCTTTTGCTTGCTTGTATTTAAAGCCTAACAACAGGGGCGGGGCTACAGACATGCTCCCGTGACTCCAATTGGCCATGCCTTCTGCCCATCACTCAATCAGCCAATTCCCCCCAGGAATTATTGTTTTATTCATAGTTTGGCTACTATGAATCCTGCCTATTAATATGGAGTTTTGAATGTGAATGTGGTTGGAAAAGTGTGAGTGTGAGTGTGTGTGTGTGAAAGACGGAGTGTGTGTGTGTCTGTGTGTGTGTTACTATGAAGCCTGGCTGTGCCTATGGGATATTGAATGTGAATGTGGTTGGTTGCAAATAACTATAAATACTAGAATGGGCATGCCCCATTCAAGTTAATGGATCTGTGATTGGTTATTCTATTTCTATGGTTGGTTGGCTGGTTGGTTAGTTAGTTGACAGTGTTGGGTGAAAATGTTTCTGGAGTGGCACACACACACACACGTTTTGTATTTCTATACAAAATACTATTTTCCCTTACCCCTAACCCTAAATCTAACCCTAACCATAAACCTTACCCCGTAACCCAAATCCTAACCCTACCACTAACCCTACTCCTAATTTTAAACCCTAACCCTAAACCTAACCCCTAACCTTAAAATAGCCTTTGTCCTCCTAGAGACGGGAGAATTTTCCTTGTTTTACTATCCTTGTGGGGACTTCTGGGAATTTTAGCTCCCCACAAGGATAGACGAATCAACACACACACACAGTATCAGATTGAACAGTAATTGGTAGGCAGCTCGGGAGGTTCACTGGCTAGGATGGCACTAGGCTAATTGGCGCAGCGCTTCACCAAGCACTTTGAGGCTTGTGATATGCTAGCTAGCTGAACTAATGAGCCAATGTGTTGTGTGTCTCTACACCTACAGGGACGAGATAGGTCTAAAAACGCCAGACTCTGCCACATCCCTCTTTTTCCTCTCTCCTATCGCCATCAATCTTTAAAACTGCATCTCCCTCATCTGCTATCAGCACTCTCTCTCTCCATCATTTCATTCCTCTCTCTCTCTCTCTCCTTCATCTTGTGTAACTTCTGCAGCTCATGGCCGTCCATCTCAACCAGTCATGCGAGAGGTTGGAAGAGGAGAGGAGCAGAAATGTCCTTTTAGTTTCCAATATTAAAGTCCTTTAATGCAACATCTGCTCAGTACCAACGAAGGATCCAACTAAAGTCTCACCTGACTGAGTATAACTATCTTGTACTTCGTTCTAGATGTAGGTCTTATAGAACAGAAATGCGGTTTTATTTTTTAATCAGCAAACAAGTGAATAAGCCTCGAATGATGTTACCTGCTACGTATTTAGGGGTGACCGAACATGCAAGGTTATTGGCTGACAACTGACATCAACCAATGATGATGCCAGTTCCATCCCACATATTACAACCATGTAGACATTAGACAATAGCCCAGCTAGCATATAGAGGCTCTGCTAATGCTAACATATACCCTCTCATATCCTATGGAGCCGGCGCTAACAGCTACGCGCTAACCCAGCCAACTCTTCAAGGACAGAATACCGATGAAATCAAATTGGACAATTTGTAGCTAACAAGGTTAGTGTCTCAAATTCAGATTGGTGCTTCTGAGACATGGGGAGAGAGCGAGAGGGAGAGCTAACAAGGTTAGCGCCTCAAATTCAGATTGGTGCATCAGAGACATAGAGAGAGAGAGAGAGAGAGAGCGAGAGAGCGAGAGAGCGAGAGAGAGAGAGAGAGAGAGAGAGAGAGAGAGAGAGAGAGAGGGAACAACATTGTGGCAGACGACAGAACAGACAGAGGGAGTGAAAAAGAAAAAGTGATTTAATTTAGCCGTCCGTGTTGTTACACGACGCCGCCAGGAATAAGCCCTTTTCAATTTCCCCCGTCTCCTTTGATCAAACTGTCAGTTGGAGTGGGATGACGATGGTGAGTCTAGGGCAGGGCTGCCCAACCCTCTACCTGGAGATCTACTGTCCTGTGGGTTTTCAGTCCTACCCTCTTCCTGGAGATCTACTGTCCTGTAGGTTTTCAGTTCAACCCTAATTTAGCATATCTGATTCAGCTAGTTAAGGTCTTGTTGATCAGCTAATTAGTAGAATCAGGTGTGTTAAATTAGGGTTGGACTGAAAACTCACAGTATGGTAGATCCCCAGGAAGAGGGTTGGACTGAAAACGCACAGGATGGTAGAGCTCCAGGAAGAGGGTTGGACTGAAAACTCACAGGATAGTAGATCCCCAGGAAGAGGGTTGGACTGAAAACTCACAGGATGGTAGAGCTCTAGGAAGAGGGTTGGACTGAAAACTCACAGGATGGTAGATCCCCAGAAAGAGGGTTGGACTGAAAACTCACAGGATGGTAGATCCCCAGGAAGAGGGTTGGACTGAAAACTCACAGGATGGTAGATCCCCAGGAAGAGTGTTAGCAGCCCTGGTCTAGGGAGACGACATGAGCATATTCACTGATAGACAAGCGTTGGTTTACATCTTGGGGAATATGTATCCTCGCTTACATTGCTGTACAGAACAAAGTTGCACAGTCATGGTGGACTCACAAGGTGCAGTCATGGTGGACACACACGGTGCAGTCATGGTGGACTTACAAGGTGCAGTCATGGTGGACACACAAGGTGCAGTCATGGTGGACTTACAAGGTGCAGTCATGGTGGACTCACAAGGTGCAGTCATGGTGGACTCACAAGGTGCAGTCATGGTGGACTCACAAGGTGCAGTCATGGTGGACTCACAAGGTGCAGTCATGGTGTGTTGGCACCCTATTCAAAGGTAGTGCACTTATAAGTGACTATGGTGCAATTTCAGACGCAACCACTGGAATAGTCCCAGATAGACAAGCATTACCTTCCATCTTCTGGAAGTGTAGCCAGTAGTGTCCAGTAGCCTACAAGGTTACACAGTCATTGTGGGTGCACAGTGTCTGGTTATGTCTGGCCAGATGTCCATGTATCGTTCTGGCTTTTTCTCCTTTCCTCCACATGTCCTCCATACACTCCTGTGTGTGTGTGTGTGTGTGTGTGTGTGTGTGTGTGTGTGTGTGTGTGTGTGTGTGTGTGTGTGTGTGTGTGTGTGTGTGTGTGTGTGTTGTTTCTTTAAACATTGATGCGTGGTCCTCACCGATGGTGGCAAGCTCACAGATTTTGCTTACAGGAGACTTCTGCCAACCTGCAGATGTTCAACCAGTCTACTTGTAAAAGTGTGTGTGTGCGGTGTGTGTGTGTGTGTGTGTGTTTGTGAGTAAGAAAGAGAGAGAGAGAGAGAGAAAGAGAGAGAAAGGAAGAGTTTGTGCGTTCCTGTGTGTATCCGTCTGTCTGTGTGTGGTTGTAAGTGTGCATGTGCATATGTGTCTGTCTGTCTGTCTGTCTGTCTGTCTGTCTGTCTGTCTGTCTGTCTGTCTGTCTGTCTGTCTGTCTGTCTGTCTGTCTGTCTGTCTGTCTGTCTGTCTGTCTGTCTGTCTGTCTGTCTGTCTGTCTGTCTGTCTGTCTGTCTGTCTGTCTGTGTGTGTGTGTGTGTGTGTGTGTGCGCGTGCGTGTCAGTCTGTGTGTGCAAACTTGCATTTCTGTGGCCAGCTTGGCTGAACAGAATGAAAATTGGAAAGCAATTTGGTGTACATACAAAAAGTGTCTTCCATTCTCTCGCACAAATTTCTCATCAGCCAAGAAACACATTTCTTGCCTGACTTTGATATTAATTAGAATTATTAGCAGTAAAACAACAGGAAGTGTAGTGTGCGTGTGTGTGTGTGTGTGTATCTCTGTGTGTGTGTGTGTGTGTGTGTGTGTGTGTGTGTGTGTGTGTGTGTGTGTGTGTGTGTGTGTGTGCATACATCTGTGTGTGTGTATAAATGTGTGTGTGTGTGTGTGTGTGTGTGTGTGTGTGTGTGTGTGTGTGTGTGTGTGTGTGTGTGTGTGTGTGTGTGTGTGTGTGTGTGTGTGTGTGTGTGTGTGTGTGTGTGTGTGTGTGTGTGTGTGTGTGCGTGCATAAATGTTTGTGTTTGTGTGCCTAAGTCAAAACAGATTTTATTTAAGCTTCAGGGGATATTGTATTTTCCTGCTGTAAAAAGAGAGGGAATATGTTCTAAATGGCTCCCTATTCCCTACATAGTGCACTACTTTTGAGCAGAACCCTATGAGCCCTGGTCAAAAGAAGTGGACGATAAAGGGATTAGAGCCATTTGGGACTCAAACATTGACAGTACATACACAGGCCATGACGACAAAACAAACAACATGTTTCAGAATAGCCTCTATCAAGCTGTCACACGATGATTACACTATTACTATGATTGACTAACAAACAGAATGTTCTAGCAATTGTTTTTATATAATATGAAAGAGTATCTGGTCAAATATGCTCGAGTGTACCACACCCAGTATACCAAACTGTTCACATCCAGTATACCAAACTGTTCACATCCAGTATACCAAACTGTTCACATCCAGTATACCAAACTGTTCACATCCAGTATACCAAACGGTTCACACCCAGTATACCAAACGGTTCACACCCAGTATACCAAACGGTTCACACCCAGTATACCAAACGGTTCACACCCAGTATACCAAACTGTTCACATCCAGTATACCAAACGGTTCACACCCAGTATACCAAACGGTTCACACCCAGTATACCAAACTGTTCACATCCAGTATACCAAACGGTTCACACCCAGTATACCAAACTGTTCACATCCAGTATACCAAAACGGTTCACATCCAGTATACCAAACTGTTCACATCCAGTATACCAAACGGTTCACACCCAGTATACCAAACTGTTCACATCCAGTATACCAAACGGTTCACACCCAGTATACCAAACTGTTCACATCCAGTATACCAAACGGTTCACACCCAGTATACCAAACTGTTCACATCCAGTATACCCAAACGGTTCACACCCAGTATACCAAACTGTTCACATCCAGTATACCCAAACGGTTCACACCCAGTATACCAAACTGTTCACATCCAGTATACCCAAACGGTTCACACCCAGTATACCAAACTGTTCACATCCAGTATACCAAACGGTTCACACCCAGTATACCAAACGGTTCACACCCAGTATACCAAACTGTTCACACCCAGTATACCAAACGGTTCACACCCAGTATACCAAACTGTTCACATCCAGTATACCCAAACGGTTCACACCCAGTATACCAAACTGTTCACATCCAGTATACCCAAACGGTTCACACCCAGTATACCAAACTGTTCACATCCAGTATACCCAAACGGTTCACACCCAGTATACCAAACTGTTCACATCCAGTATACCAAACGGTTCACACCCAGTATACCAAACTGTTCACATCCAGTATACCAAACGGTTCACACCCAGTATACCAAACTGTTCACATCCAGTATACCCAAACGGTTCACACCCAGTATACCAAACTGTTCACATCCAGTATACCCAAACGGTTCACACCCAGTATACCAAACTGTTCACATCCAGTATACCAAACGGTTCACACCCAGTATACCAAACTGTTCACATCCAGTATACCAAACGGTTCACACCCAGTATACCAAACTGTTCACATCCAGTATACCCAAACGGTTCACACCCAGTATACCCAAACTGTTCACATCCAGTATACCAAACGGTTCACATCCAGTATACCCAAACGGTTCACACCCAGTATACCCAAACTGTTCACATCCAGTATACCAAACTGTTCACATCCAGTATACCCAAACGGTTCACACCCAGTATACCCAAACGGTTCACATCCAGTATACCAAACTGTTCACATCCAGTATACCAAACTGTTCACATCCAGTATACCCAAACGGTTCACACCCAGTATACCAAACTGTTCACATCCAGTATACCAAACGGTTCACACCCAGTATACCAAACTGTTCACACCCAGTATACCAAACTGTTCACACCCAGTATACCAAAACGGTTCACATCCAGTATACCAAACTGTTCACATCCAGTATACCAAACTGTTCACACCCAGTATACCAAACTGTTCACATCCAGTATACCAAAACGGTTCACACCCAGTATACCAAACTGTTCACATCCAGTATACCAAACGGTTCACACCCAGTATACCAAACTGTTCACATCCAGTATACCAAACTGTTCACATCCAGTATACCAAAACGGTTCACACCCAGTATACCAAACTGTTCACATCCAGTATACCAAACGGTTCACACCCAGTATACCAAACTGTTCACACCCAGTATACCAAACTGTTCACACCCAGTATACCAAAACGGTTCACATCCAGTATACCAAACGGTTCACACCCAGTATACCAAACTGTTCACACCCAGTATACCAAACTGTTCACATCCAGTATACCAAACGGTTCACACCCAGTATACCCAAACGGTTCACGCCCAGTATACCAAAACGGTTCACATCCAGTATACCAAACTGTTCACATCCAGTATACCAAACTGTTCACACCCAGTATACCAAAACGGTTCACACCCAGTATACCAAACTGTTCACATCCAGTATACCAAACTGTTCACACCCAGTATACCAAACTGTTCACATCCAGTATACCAAACGGTTCACACCCAGTATACCAAACTGTTCACACCCAGTATACCAAAACGGTTCACATCCAGTATACCAAACTGTTCACATCCAGTATACCAAACTGTTCACATCCAGTATACCAAACTGTTCACATCCAGTATACCAAACTGTTCACATCCAGTATACCAAACTGTTCACATCCAGTATACCAAACTGTTCACATCCAGTATACCAAACTGTTCACACCCAGTATACCAAACTGTTCACATCCAGTATACCAAACTGTTCACACCCAGTATACCAAACTGTTCACACCCAGTATACCCAAACTGTTCACACCCAGTATACCAAACTGTTCACATCCAGTATACCAAACGGTTCACACCCAGTATACCAAACGGTTCACACCCAGTATACCAAACGGTTCACACCCAGTATACCAAACGGTTCACACCCAGTATACCCAAACTGTTCACATCCAGTATACCAAAACGGTTCACATCCAGTATACCAAAAGGTTCACACCCAGTATACCAAACTGTTCACATCCAGTATACCAAACGGTTCACACCCAGTATACCAAACGGTTCACACCCAGTATACCAAAACGGTTCACACCCAGTATACCCAAACTGTTCACATCCAGTATACCAAACGGTTCACACCCAGTATACCAAAACGGTTCACATCCAGTATACCACTGTTCACATCCAGTATACCCAAACGGTTCACGCCCAGTATACCAAACTGTTCACATCCAGTATACCAAACTGTTCACATCCAGTATACCAAACGGTTCACACCCAGTATACCAAACGGTTCACACCCAGTATACCAAACGGTTCACACCCAGTATACCAAACGGTTCACTCCCAGTATACCCAAACTGTTCACATCCAGTATACCAAAACGGTTCACATCCAGTATACCAAAAGGTTCACACCCAGTATACCAAACTGTTCACATCCAGTATACCAAACGGTTCACACCCAGTATACCAAACGGTTCACACCCAGTATACCAAAACGGTTCACACCCAGTATACCAAACGGTTCACACCCAGTATACCAAAACGGTTCACACCCAGTATACCAAACTGTTCACACCCAGTATACCAAAACGGTTCACATCCAGTATACCAAACTGTTCACACCCAGTATACCAAACTGTTCACACCCAGTATACCGAAACGGTTCACACCCAGTATACCAAAACGGTTCACACCCAGTATACCCAAACGGTTCACATCCAGTATACCAAACTGTTCACACCCAGTATACCAAACTGTTCACACCCAGTATACCGAAACGGTTCACATCCAGTATACCAAACTGTTCACACCCAGTATACCCAAACGGTTCACACCCAGTATACCCAAACGGTTCACACCCAGTATACCAAACGGTTCACTCCCAGTATACCCAAACGGTTCACTCCCAGTATACCCAAACTGTTCACATCCAGTATACCAAAAAGGTTCACACCCAGTATACCAAACTGTTCACATCCAGTATACCAAACGGTTCACACCCAGTATACCAAACGGTTCACACCCAGTATACCAAAACGGTTCACACCCAGTATACCAAACGGTTCACACCCAGTATACCAAAACGGTTCACACCCAGTATACCAAACTGTTCACACCCAGTATACCCAAACGGTTCACACCCAGTATACCCAAACGGTTCACACCCAGTATACCAAACGGTTCACACCCAGTATACCAAAACGGTTCACACCCAGTATACCAAACGGTTCACACCCAGTATACCAAAACGGTTCACACCCAGTATACCAAACTGTTCACACCCAGTATACCCAAACGGTTCACACCCAGTATACCAAAACGGTTCACACCCAGTATACCCAAACGGTTCACACCCAGTATACCCAAACGGTTCACACCCAGTATACCAAACTGTTCACACCCAGTATACCCAAACGGTTCACATCCAGTATACCCAAACTGTTCACATCCAGGAACAGCCTGCTCTCCAATCATTCCCCATACTACCACCCAGCCTCAATTCCTCTAAACCTTTGCAATGTGAGCATAGCTAAGTGATAGTTTTCTATAATATATGTCATTTAGCAGACATGTTTCTCCAAAGTGACTTACAGTCACGCGTGCATACATTTTACAAATCAAACCCACAATTCAGGCCTTACAAATGCCATGCTCTACCAACTGAGCTACAAAGGACCACAGTCCAGAAACAACTGTACGGGCCAAAGAGTTTTCTCCACTCAATGGCCCATCCAGGAACAACCCCTTCCCCACATCCCCCTAGAGCATTAGGCATTACTGTAGATCTGATCAGAGGGCAGAGTGGAACTACTATCATACTGCTTCAACCTATTCAGTTCCTTCAGCTGTACAGTCTATAGGGGATAGGAGTTAGGGCTTGATTCTGGACCGGGCCTATATCTCTACAGTAAATTCTACACAATGTACCCACCCTCTATGTTACAGTAACAGTATATCAATTAACTCACCCTCTATGGGACAGTAACAGTATATCTATTAACTCACCCTCTATGGGACAGTAACAGTATATCAATTAACTCACCCTCTATGGTACAGTAACAGTATATCAATTAACTCACCCTCTATGGGACAGTAACAGTATATCTATTAACTCACCCTCTATGGGACAGTAACAGTATATCAATTAACTCACCCTCTATGGTACAGTAACAGTATATCAATTAACTCACCCTCTATGGGACAGTAACAGTATATCTATTAACTCACCCTCTATGGTACAGTAACAGTATATAAATTAACTCACCCTCTATGGGACAGTAACAGTACATCTATTAAATCACCCTCTATAGGACAGCAACAGTATATAAATTAACTCACCCTCTATGGGACAGTAACAGTATATAAATTAACTCACCCTCTATGGGACAGTAACATTATATAAATTAACTCACCCTCTATGGGGCAGTAACAGTATATAAATTAACTCACCCTCTATGGGGCAGTAAGATTATATAAATTAACTCACCCTCTATGGGACAGTAACAGTATATAAATTAACTCACCCTCTCTGGGGCAGTAACAGTATATAAATTAACTCACCCTCTATGGGGCAGTAACAGTATATAAATTAACTCACCCTCTATGGTACAGTAAAATTATATAAATTAACTCACCCTCTATGGGACAGTAACAGTATATCAATTAACTCACCCTCTATGGGACAGTAACAGTATATAAATTAACTCACCCTCTATGGGACAGTAACAGTATATCTATTAACTCACCCTCTATGGGACAGTAACAGTATATCTATTAACTCACCCTCTATGGGACAGTAACAGTATATCAATTAACTCACCCTCTATGGTACAGTAACAGTATATCTATTAACTCACCCTCTATGGGACAGTAACAGTATATCTATTAACTCACCCTCTATGGGACAGTAACAGTATATCTATTAACTCACCCTCTATGGGACAGTAACATTAGTAACAGTATATCTATTAACTCACCCTCTATGGGAAAGTAACAGTATATAAATTAACTCACCCTCTATGGTACAGTAACAGTATATCAATTAACTCACCCTCTATGGGACAGTAACAGTATATAAATTAACTCACCCTCTATGGGACAGTAACAGTATATCTATTAACTCACCCTCAATGGGACAGTAACAGTATATCTATTAACTCACCCTCTATGGGACAGTAACAGTATATCTATTAACTCACCCTCTATGGGACAGTAACAGTATATCTATTAACTCACCCTCTATGGGACAGTAACAGTATATCTATTAACTCACCCTCTATGGGACAGTAACAGTATATCAATTAACTCACCCTCTATGGGACAGTAACAGTATATCTATTAACTCACCCTCTATGGGACAGTAACAGTATATCTATTAACTCACCCTCTATGGGACAGTAACAGTATATCTATTAACTCACCCTCTATGGGACAGTAACATTAGTAACAGTATATAAATTAACTCACCCTCTATGGTACAGTAACAGTATATATATTAACTCACCCTCTATGGGACAGTAACAGTATATATATTAACTCACCCTCTATGGTACAGTAACAGTATATCTATTAACTCACCCTCTATGGGACAGTAACATTAGTAACATTATATCTATTAACTCACCCTCTATGGGACAGTAACATTAGTAACAGTATATCTATTAACTCACCCTCTATGGGACAGTAACAGTATATCTATTAACTCACCCTCTATGGTACAGTAACAGTATATCTATTAACTCACTCTCTATGGGACAGTAACATTAGTAACATTATATCTATTAACTCACCCTCTATGGGACAGTAACATTAGTAACAGTATATCTATTAACTCATCCTCTATGGGACAGTAACAGTATATCTATTAACTCACCCTCTATGGGACAGTAACATTAGTAACAGTATATCTATTAACTCACCCTCTATGGTACAGTAACGGTATATATATTAACTCACCCTCTATGGGACAGTAACAGTATATCTATTAACTCACCCTCTATGGTACAGTAACAGTATATCTATTAACTCACCCTCTATGGGACAGTAACATTATATCTATTAACTCACCCTCTATGGGACAGTAACATTAGTAACATTATATCTATTAACTCACCCTCTATGGGACAGTAACATTAGTAACAGTATATCTATTAACTCATCCTCTATGGGACAGTAACAGTATATCTATTAACTCACCCTCTATGGGACAGTAACATTAGTAACAGTATATCTATTAACTCACCCTCTATGGTACAGTAACGGTATATATATTAACTCACCCTCTATGGGACAGTAACAGTATATCTATTAACTCACCCTCTATGGTACAGTAACGGTATATATATTAACTCACCCTCTATGGGACAGTAACAGTATATCTATTAACTCACCCTCTATGGGACAGTACCAGTATATCTATTAACTCACCCTCTATGGGACAGTAACAGTATATCTATTAACTCACCCTCTATGGTACAGTAACAGTATATCTATTAACTCACCCTCTATGGGACAGTAACATTATATCTATTAACTCACCCTCTATGGTACAGTAACAGTATATATATTAACTCACCCTCTATGGGACAGTAACAGTATATATATTAACTCACCCTCTATGGGACAGTAACAGTATATAAATTAACTCACCCTCTATGGGACAGTAACAGTATATCTATTAACTCACCCTCTATGGGACAGTAACAGTATATCTATTAACTCACCCTCTATGGGACAGTAACAGTATATCTATTAACTCACCCTCTATGGTACAGTAACAGTATATCTATTAACTCACCCTCTATGGGACAGTAACAGTATATCTATTAACTCACCCTCTATGGGACAGTAACATTAGTAACATTATATCAATTAACTCACCCTCTATGGGACAGTAACAGTATATAAATTAACTCACCCTCTATGGGACAGTAACAGTATATAAATTAACTCACCCTCAATGGGACAGTAACAGTATATCTATTAACTCACCCTCTATGGGACAGTAACAGTATATAAATTAACTCACCCTCTATGGGACAGTAACAGTATATCTATTAACTCACCCTCTATGGTACAGTAACGGTATATATATTAACTCACCCTCTATGGGACAGTAACAGTATATCTATTAACTCACCATCTATGGGACAGTAACAGTATATCTATTAACTCACCCTCTATGGTACAGTAACAGTATATATATTAACTCACCCTCTATGGGACAGTAACATTAGTAACATTATATCTATTAACTCACCCTCTATGGGACAGTAACATTAGTAACAGTATATCTATTAACTCACCCTCTATGGGACAGTAACAGTATATCTATTAACTCACCCTCTATGGGACAGTAACATTAGTAACAGTATATCTATTAACTCACCCTCTATGGGACAGTAACAGTATATCTATTAACTCACCCTCTATGGGACAGTAACAGTATATCTATTAACTCACCCTCTATGGGACAGTAACAGTATATCTATTAACTCACCCTCTATGGGACAGTAACAGTATATCTATTAACTCACCCTCTATGGGACAGTAACAGTATATCTATTAACTCACCCTCTATGGGACAGTAACATTAGTAACAGTATATAAATTATCTCACCCTCTATGGTACAGTAACAGTATATATATTAACTCACCCTCTATGGGACAGTAACAGTATATATATTAACTCACCCTCTATGGGACAGTAACAGTATATAAATTAACTCACCCTCTATGGGACAGTAACGGTATATATATTAACTCACCCTCTATGGGACAGTAACAGTATATCTATTAACTCACCCTCTATGGGACAGTAACAGTATATCTATTAACTCACCCTCTATGGGACAGTAACAGTATATCTATTAACTCACCCTCTATGGTACAGTAACAGTATATCTATTAACTCACCCTCTATGGGACAGTAACATTAGTAACATTATATCTATTAACTCACCCTCTATGGGACAGTAACATTAGTAACAGTATATCTATTAACTCACCCTCTATGGGACAGTAACAGTATATCTATTAACTCACCCTCTATGGTACAGTAACATTATATCTATTAACTCACCCTCTATGGGACAGTAACATTAGTAACAGTATATCTATTAACTCACCCTCTATGGGACAGTAACAGTATATCTATTAACTCACCCTCTATGGGACAGTAACATTATATCTATTAACTCACCCTCTATGGGACAGTAACAGTATATCTATTAACTCACGCTCTATGGTACAGTAACGGTATATATATATTAACTCACCCTCTATGGGACAGTAACAGTATATCTATAAACTGACCCTCTATCGTACAGTAACAGTATATCTATTAACTCACCCTCTATGGGTCAGTAACATTATATCTATTAACTCACCCTCTATGGGACAGTAACATTAGTAACATTATATCTATTAACTCACCCTCTATGGGACAGTAACATTAGTAACAGTATATCTATTAACTCATCCTCTATGGGACAGTAACAGTATATCTATTAACTCACCCTCTATGGGACAGTAACATTAGTAACAGTATATCTATTAACTCACCCTCTATGGTACAGTAACGGTATATATATTAACTCACCCTCTATGGGACAGTAACAGTATATCTATTAACTCACCCTCTATGGTACAGTAACGATATATATATTAACTCACCCTCTATGGGACAGTAACAGTATATATATTAACTCACCCTCTATGGGACAGTACCAGTATATCTATTAACTCACCCTCTATGGGACAGTAACAGTATATCTATTAACTCACCCTCTATGGTACAGTAACAGTATATCTATTAACTCACCCTCTATGGGACAGTAACATTATATCTATTAACTCACCCTCTATGGTACAGTAACAGTATATATATTAACTCACCCTCTATGGGACAGTAACAGTATATATATTAACTCACCCTCTATGGGACAGTAACAGTATATAAATTAACTCACCCTCTATGGGACAGTAACAGTATATCTATTAACTCACCCTCTATGGGACAGTAACAGTATATCTATTAACTCACCCTCTATGGGACAGTAACAGTATATCTATTAACTCACCCTCTATGGGACAGTAACAGTATATCTATTAACTCACCCTCTATGGTACAGTAACAGTATATCTATTAACTCACCCTCTATGGGACAGTAACAGTATATCTATTAACTCACCCTCTATGGGACAGTAACATTAGTAACATTATATCAATTAACTCACCCTCTATGGGACAGTAACAGTATATCAATTAACTCACCCTCTATGGGACAGTAACAGTATATAAATTAACTCACCCTCTATGGGACAGTAACAGTATATCTATTAACTCACCCTCTATGGGACAGTAACAGTATATAAATTAACTCACCCTCTATGGGACAGTAACAGTATATCTATTAACTCACCCTCTATGGTACAGTAACGGTATATATATTAACTCACCCTCTATGGGACAGTAACAGTATATCTATTAACTCACCATCTATGGGACAGTAACAGTATATCTATTAACTCACCCTCTATGGTACAGTAACAGTATATCTATTAACTCACCCTCTATGGGACAGTAACATTAGTAACATTATATCTATTAACTCACCCTCTATGGGACAGTAACATTAGTAACAGTATATCTATTAACTCACCCTCTATGGGACAGTAACAGTATATCTATTAACTCACCCTCTATGGGACAGTAACAGTATATCTATTAACTCACCCTCTATGGGACAGTAACATTAGTAACAGTATATAAATTAACTCACCCTCTATGGTACAGTAACAGTATATATATTAACTCACCCTCTATGGGACAGTAACAGTATATATATTAACTCACCCTCTATGGGACAGTAACAGTATATAAATTAACTCACCCTCTATGGGACAGTAACAGTATATCTATTAACTCACCCTCTATGGGACAGTAACAGTATATCTATTAACTCACCCTCTATGGGACAGTAACAGTATATCTATTAACTCACCCTCTATGGGACAGTAACAGTATATCTATTAACTCACCCTCTATGGGACAGTAACAGTATATCTATTAACTCACCCTCTATGGGACAGTAACATTAGTAACATTATATCTATTAACTCACCCTCTATGGGACAGTAACATTAGTAACAGTATATCTATTAACTCACCCTCTATGGGACAGTAACAGTATATCTATTAACTCACCCTCTATGGGACAGTAACAGTATATCTATTAACTCACCCTCTATGGGACAGTAACATTAGTAACATTATATCTATTAACTCACCCTCTATGGGACAGTAACATTAGTAACAGTATATCTATTAACTCATCCTCTATGGGACAGTAACAGTATATCTATTAACTCACCCTCTATGGGACAGTAACATTAGTAACAGTATATCTATTAACTCACCCTCTATGGTACAGTAACGGTATATATATTAACTCACCCTCTATGGGACAGTAACAGTATATCTATTAACTCACCCTCTATGGTACAGTAACAGTATATCTATTAACTCACCCTCTATGGGACAGTAACATTATATCTATTAACTCACCCTCTATGGGACAGTAACATTAGTAACATTATATCTATTAACTCACCCTCTATGGGACAGTAACATTAGTAACAGTATATCTATTAACTCATCCTCTATGGGACAGTAACAGTATATCTATTAACTCACCCTCTATGGGACAGTAACATTAGTAACAGTATATCTATTAACTCACCCTCTATGGTACAGTAACGGTATATATATTAACTCACCCTCTATGGGACAGTAACAGTATATCTATTAACTCACCCTCTATGGTACAGTAACGGTATATATATTAACTCACCCTCTATGGGACAGTAACAGTATATCTATTAACTCACCATCTATGGGACAGTAACAGTATATCTATTAACTCACCCTCTATGGTACAGTAACAGTATATCTATTAACTCACCCTCTATGGGACAGTAACATTAGTAACATTATATCTATTAACTCACCCTCTATGGGACAGTAACATTAGTAACAGTATATCTATTAACTCACCCTCTATGGGACAGTAACAGTATATCTATTAACTCACCCTCTATGGGACAGTAACAGTATATCTATTAACTCACCCTCTATGGGACAGTAACATTAGTAACAGTATATAAATTAACTCACCCTCTATGGTACAGTAACAGTATATATATTAACTCACCCTCTATGGGACAGTAACAGTATATATATTAACTCACCCTCTATGGGACAGTAACAGTATATAAATTAACTCACCCTCTATGGGACAGTAACAGTATATCTATTAACTCACCCTCTATGGGACAGTAACAGTATATCTATTAACTCACCCTCTATGGGACAGTAACAGTATATCTATTAACTCACCCTCTATGGGACAGTAACAGTATATCTATTAACTCACCCTCTATGGGACAGTAACAGTATATCTATTAACTCACCCTCTATGGGACAGTAACATTAGTAACATTATATCTATTAACTCACCCTCTATGGGACAGTAACATTAGTAACAGTATATCTATTAACTCACCCTCTATGGGACAGTAACAGTATATCTATTAACTCACCCTCTATGGGACAGTAACAGTATATCTATTAACTCACCCTCTATGGGACAGTAACATTAGTAACATTATATCTATTAACTCACCCTCTATGGGACAGTAACATTAGTAACAGTATATCTATTAACTCATCCTCTATGGGACAGTAACAGTATATCTATTAACTCACCCTCTATGGGACAGTAACATTAGTAACAGTATATCTATTAACTCACCCTCTATGGTACAGTAACGGTATATATATTAACTCACCCTCTATGGGACAGTAACAGTATATCTATTAACTCACCCTCTATGGTACAGTAACAGTATATCTATTAACTCACCCTCTATGGGACAGTAACATTATATCTATTAACTCACCCTCTATGGGACAGTAACATTAGTAACATTATATCTATTAACTCACCCTCTATGGGACAGTAACATTAGTAACAGTATATCTATTAACTCATCCTCTATGGGACAGTAACAGTATATCTATTAACTCACCCTCTATGGGACAGTAACATTAGTAACAGTATATCTATTAACTCACCCTCTATGGTACAGTAACGGTATATATATTAACTCACCCTCTATGGGACAGTAACAGTATATCTATTAACTCACCCTCTATGGTACAGTAACGGTATATATATTAACTCACCCTCTATGGGACAGTAACAGTATATCTATTAACTCACCCTCTATGGGACAGTACCAGTATATCTATTAACTCACCCTCTATGGGACAGTAACAGTATATCTATTAACTCACCCTCTATGGTACAGTAACAGTATATCTATTAACTCACCCTCTATGGGACAGTAACATTATATCTATTAACTCACCCTCTATGGTACAGTAACAGTATATATATTAACTCACCCTCTATGGGACAGTAACAGTATATATATTAACTCACCCTCTATGGGACAGTAACAGTATATAAATTAACTCACCCTCTATGGGACAGTAACAGTATATCTATTAACTCACCCTCTATGGGACAGTAACAGTATATCTATTAACTCACCCTCTATGGGACAGTAACAGTATATCTATTAACTCACCCTCTATGGGACAGTAACAGTATATCTATTAACTCACCCTCTATGGGACAGTAACAGTATATCTATTAACTCACCCTCTATGGTACAGTAACAGTATATCTATTAACTCACCCTCTATGGGACAGTAACAGTATATCTATTAACTCACCCTCTATGGGACAGTAACATTAGTAACATTATATCAATTAACTCACCCTCTATGGGACAGTAACAGTATATAAATTAACTCACCCTCTATGGGACAGTAACAGTATATAAATTAACTCACCCTCTATGGGACAGTAACAGTATATCTATTAACTCACCCTCTATGGGACAGTAACAGTATATAAATTAACTCACCCTCTATGGGACAGTAACAGTATATCTATTAACTCACCCTCTATGGTACAGTAACGGTATATATATTAACTCACCCTCTATGGGACAGTAACAGTATATCTATTAACTCACCATCTATGGGACAGTAACAGTATATCTATTAACTCACCCTCTATGGTACAGTAACAGTATATCTATTAACTCACCCTCTATGGGACAGTAACATTAGTAACATTATATCTATTAACTCACCCTCTATGGGACAGTAACATTAGTAACAGTATATCTATTAACTCACCCTCTATGGGACAGTAACAGTATATCTATTAACTCACCCTCTATGGTACAGTAACATTATATCTATTAACTCACCCTCTATGGGACAGTAACATTAGTAACAGTATATCTATTAACTCACCCTCTATGGGACAGTAACAGTATATCTATTAACTCACCCTCTATGGGACAGTAACAGTATATCTATTAACTCACCCTCTATGGGACAGTAACAGTATATCTATTAACTCACCCTCTATGGGACAGTAACAGTATATCTATTAACTCACCCTCTATGGGACAGTAACAGTATATCAATTAACTCACCCTCTATGGGACAGTAACAGTATATCTATTAACTCACCCTCTATGGGACAGTAACAGTATATCTATTAACTCACCCTCTATGGGACAGTAACAGTATATCTATTAACTCACCCTCTATGGGACAGTAACATTATATCTATTAACTCACCCTCTATGGGACAGTAACATTAGTAACAGTATATAAATTAACTCACCCTCTATGGTACAGTAACAGTATATATATTAACTCACCCTCTATGGGACAGTAACAGTATATATATTAACTCACCCTCTATGGGACAGTAACAGTATATAAATTAACTCACCCTCTATGGGACAGTAACAGTATATCTATTAACTCACCCTCTATGGGACAGTAACAGTATATCTATTAACTCACCCTCTATGGGACAGTAACAGTATATCTATTAACTCACCCTCTATGGGACAGTAACAGTATATCTATTAACTCACCCTCTATGGTACAGTAACAGTATATATATTAACTCACCCTCTATGGGACAGTAACATTAGTAACATTATATCTATTAACTCACCCTCTATGGGACAGTAACATTAGTAACAGTATATCTATTAACTCACCCTCTATGGGACAGTAACAGTATATCTATTAACTCACCCTCTATGGGACAGTAACAGTATATCTATTAACTCACCCTCTATGGGACAGTAACATTAGTAACATTATATCTATTAACTCACCCTCTATGGGACAGTAACATTAGTAACAGTATATCTATTAACTCATCCTCTATGGGACAGTAACAGTATATCTATTAACTCACCCTCTATGGGACAGTAACATTAGTAACAGTATATCTATTAACTCACCCTCTATGGTACAGTAACGGTATATATATTAACTCACCCTCTATGGGACAGTAACAGTATATCTATTAACTCACCCTCTATGGTACAGTAACAGTATATCTATTAACTCACCCTCTATGGGACAGTAACATTATATCTATTAACTCACCCTCTATGGGACAGTAACATTAGTAACATTATATCTATTAACTCACCCTCTATGGGACAGTAACATTAGTAACAGTATATCTATTAACTCATCCTCTATGGGACAGTAACAGTATATCTATTAACTCACCCTCTATGGGACAGTAACATTAGTAACAGTATATCTATTAACTCACCCTGTATGGTACAGTAACGGTATATATATTAACTCACCCTCTATGGGACAGTAACAGTATATCTATTAACTCACCCTCTATGGTACAGTAACAGTATATCTATTAACTCACCCTCTATGGGACAGTAACATTATATCTATTAACTCACCCTCTATGGTACAGTAACAGTATATATATTAACTCACCCTCTATGGGACAGTAACAGTATATATATTAACTCACCCTCTATGGGACAGTAACAGTATATAAATTAACTCACCCTCTATGGGACAGTAACAGTATATCTATTAACTCACCCTCTATGGGACAGTAACAGTATATCTATTAACTCACCCTCTATGGGACAGTAACAGTATATCTATTAACTCACCCTCTATGGGACAGTAACAGTATATCTATTAACTCACCCTCTATGGTACAGTAACAGTATATCTATTAACTCACCCTCTATGGGACAGTAACAGTATATCTATTAACTCACCCTCTATGGGACAGTAACATTAGTAACATTATATCAATTAACTCACCCTCTATGGGACAGTAACAGTATATAAATTAACTCACCCTCTATGGGACAGTAACAGTATATCTATTAACTCACCCTCTATGGGACAGTAACAGTATATCTATTAACTCACCCTCTATGGGACAGTAACAGTATATAAATTAACTCACCCTCTATGGGACAGTAACAGTATATCTATTAACTCACCCTCTATGGGACAGTAACATTAGTAACATTATATCTATTAACTCACCCTCTATGGGACAGTAACATTAGTAACAGTATATCTATTAACTCACCCTCTATGGGACAGTAACAGTATATCTATTAACTCACCCTCTATGGGACAGTAACATTAGTAACAGTATATCTATTAACTCACCCTCTATGGGACAGTAACATTGGTAACATTATATCTATTAACTCACCCTCTATGGGACAGTAACATTAGTAACAGTATATCTATTAACTCACCCTCTATGGGACAGTAACAGTATATCTATTAACTCACCCTCTATGGGACAGTAACATTAGTAACAGTATATCTATTAACTCACCCTCTATGGGACAGTAACATTAGTAACAGTATATCTATTAACTCACCCTCTATGGGACAGTAACATTATATCTATTAACTCACCCTCTATGGGACAGTAACATTAGTAACAGTATATCTATTAACTCACCCTCTATGGGACAGTAACATTAGTAACAGTATATCTATTAACTCACCCTCTATGGGACAGTAACATTAGTAACAGTATATCTATTAACTCACCCTCTATGGGACAGTAACATTAGTAACAGTATATCTATTAACTCACCCTCTATGGGACAGTAGCGGGTGACCTTCTCAGGCATCAGTTGACCTTCCTTGTGTCTGCAGTACACTTCAGCTATCTGCTGCCGGCACTCCTTGGTCTTGGCTCTGGACAGAGCCGAAATGGCTTCCTTCCCACTGATCTCACACTTGGGCGGCTGGTCGTAAACGACCTCCAATGGAGCCGCAGTCGCCTGCTTCTTGGTTTGATGCTGGTGTTGGTGTCTATGTTGAGTCGGGGGGTGGGACTGCGACTGGGGGTAAGTCTGAGCCTGACCCTGGCTCTGTGGCTGTGAAGAGCGGCTGTGGTGGTTCCTGGAGCCCACCCCGGCTCCAACCGCTTTCGGGCCCACAGGAAGTGAGCCATTCTGGGCTACGGCTCGTCCGTACTGGAGAACCTCGTTGGAGCTCCGGCTCAGAATCGGAGCGTTATCCTTCCAGGTTGCCTGTTCGGCATGGGCCTTCTCCTGCAGCCTCTCCCTGTGTTTGTTACTGTTAGCGCCCCCTGGGGGCTGGCGCTGGGGCTGCGAACGGGCGCCAAAGTTACTATTGTCTATGTTCTCAAAGTCTTTGGGCACAGAGTTCTCATTGTTGCTGTCCACTCTGACTTTCTCCTTGGGGCGGTGGGAATAGTAGCCATCCTGTGAGAAGGGAGAGAGCAGATTAGTTTCATTGTTGTTGGTTTTGATTTGAACGTAATTTAGTTAGGAACTAATTCACATTTACAATGATGGGAGAAGGGAAGAATGGAGTAAAGGAGAGAGAAGGGGGAATGAGGAGGGGAAAGAGAGAGAGAGAAGAAAAGGAGAAGATGGGAAGAAAGGGGGAGGAAAGAGAAGGATAGATAATGAGAGAAGAGGGGGGAGGGGATGGGGGGCACAAACAAGCAGAACCAGATCTGTGGTGAGTGAGTCAGTGAGACGCATATCAACTGTCAGATTACCAATCAACACGCCACACACACCAAGCAGCTTAACAGAACCAAGAGGCATGAAATTAAGTAGCATTAACTTATTGACTCCCTCTGCTCCCTGCCACAACACAACAAGGTGCAACCTGACCGGCTGACTGGGCCTATCGCCACGGTGACGACGGGGACGAGGACTGCTTTCTGTGGCTGTGTATCATCAGATTAGTACCGCTTTCAATTAACTTTTCCCCTGACGTGCCTGTCACCCCGTAAACAGATTACCAAGGGGGATAAAGCACCAGAATGTGATTTTTGTGTGTGTGTGTGTGTGTGTGTGTGTGTGTGTGTGTGTGTGTGTGTGTGTGTGTGTGTGTGTGTGTGTGTGTGTGTGTGTGTGTGTGTGTGTGTGTGTGTGTGTGTGTGTGTGTGTGTGTGTGTGTGTGTGTGTGTAAGCATTCAGGGAACACACGTATTCTCTGATTCCACATTCTCCGGAGCCACGTGATGATTATGGAATTACAATAGTGTGGCGTGTGAAAAGGAGGCAGTGTGTGTGTCGCCGCCGGGTGTGTGTGTGTGTTTGCAGCCCCTGTTTGTGTGCTTTGAGCCAAGATCTGAATGTACAATTTTCCCATCTTTCCACCAGAACAAGCTTAGAGAAAGGGAGGGATGGAGAGTGAGAGGGGGATGACAAGGAGGAGAGGAGAGCGTTGACATGCGGGAGAGTTCTGCCGCACCTCGGAAGCACTCGCTTCACTGAAATGTTCCCCGATGCATCAAATGGAACAGGCAAGAGAGCTTCCTCTGCCTACCTGGCTGAGACGCCGTGAAACACGCACACTTCGCTAGACAGGCGGAGAGCAAATGTGTGTGTGTGTGTGTGTGTGTGTGTGTGTGTGTGTGTGTGTGTGTGTGTGTGTGTGTGTGTGTGTGTGTGTGTGTGTGTGTGTGTGTGTGTGTGTGTGTGTGTGTGTGTGTGAGAGAGAGAGAGAGAGAGAGAGGAAGGGCAAAGAACAACAGCAGTGGGAGAGGATATAGAGCTCCAGAACAAGCTGGAGCACTTGATGTGTCTCTCTGTTTACAGTCACAGCTAATAGAGAGAGAGGTGAGAGAGCGAGAGAGAGGTGAAAGTGGTGAGAGAGAGAGGTGATAGAGAGAGAGAGGTGATAGAGAGAGAGGTGGTAGAGAGAGAGAGAGGAGAGAGAGGTGATAGAGAGAGAGAGAGGTGAGAGAGCGAGAGAGAAGTGAGAGAGCGAAAGAGAGGTGTGAGAGAGAGAGGTGATAGAGGGAGAGTGAGAGAGAGAGAGGTGATAGAGAGAGAGAGATGATAGAGAGAGGATAGAGAGAGAGAGAGAGAGAGAGAGAGAGAGAGTGAGAGAGAGAGAGCAAGAGAGTGAGGTGATAGAAAGAGAGAGAGGGGTGATAGAGCGAGAGAGAGAAATGGAGAGCAAGACATTGACAGAGCAGGAGATTCAGGCAGAGAATGAGTGAAAGCGAGCAAATGAGAGAGAGAAGAGAGGGAGCAAGGAGCGAGAAAAGCAAGACGTCAAGAGAGAGAGAGAGAGAGAGAGTGTGAGAGAAAGAGAGAGAGGTGAAAAGGAGAGACCGAGAGAGGCGCACTGCTCGGTATGGTAATGCATTTCTCTCC